>NW_009709828.1:145465-245147 GCF_000703405.1 Apaloderma vittatum | reverse complement strand
AGGAATTTGTAGAACAGCGTATCTTCTCTTGAAAAGAGATTTCACAAAGGGATCAAAATAACACTGTAGTTCAGTGGATTAAATAAATAATCAGACTTTCAAAACTACTAGATTTTATAACCTGAAGATTCCCTTAGTATTCTCCCAATTTACTTTATTCACTTACAAGATTAGAAGCAATGCGTGATTTACTCCCTAATCTTCATGAAGGCTCTCTCCCAGAGGACTAGCTTTTAAATCAAAATCTCTTTTCTCAAATTCCCTGCTTTGTTTCAGGGGTCTTATGATAACAGTGGAAGCAAACAGATCGATAACTGAAGAAAATCAGGGCAAACAGATCACTAACTAAACAAAATCGGGTTTTGATCATGCTTCCACAGGCAAGCAGATACGTCCCTTCTTGATCCTTATAACCAAGGCTATTTGGTACCGAGTCCCCATTCCTACAGTGTAATCTTCATGGATTTGGGTCTAATTAGTGCTTTAAATTTGGGTTCTGCATCCTTTCTTCAATGGTACTAGTTACTGAGCCGCTTACTAGGAAGAATCGTAACCTACTGGATAAACAGTAAAATTTCATTAATAATCCAGCTATCTAGCAGTTTTTCATTAACAACAGGAAGAAGACTTTGTTTCACCATACTGGATAGTGCGTCACTGGGACTAATTTTTTGTCTGAATTGAAACATAGCTTTGCTTACTGGAAAATACTTCTGTCATCAGAAAGCTCCCTTGTTTGCTGCAGAGGCTGGTTATCTTTTTGTGTTAGCTGGCACCTGGCGGTCGCTGGTGCTTGCTTTCAAGTGAAGTAGCTGCTCTGAGTTTTTTAGGTGTGGTTAGTAATGGTGGGTGTATTTCAAATCAAAAGCTTTTGTTTTCTGGGAGCCAAATTGTTGAAATTTGAGAAGTTACTGAGTCTAAGATAAGCTGATCCCTGAAGAGCAGATTCCCCCAGTTACTGTATTTCCTCTTGAAATTCCCCAAAAGGTGTTATATTCTTCTCCCATTTTGCTCCAGATGGGACGCTGAAAGTTCTTGAGGTTAGAAATAATTTAACCTAAGTGAAATTAAAAATCACGTTTCTGAGTCTAGCAGCTTGTGTGATATATTGAACAAGGGCCATTGAAAGAAAAAAATACAGGAAAGAAACTATTGAAACTTAAAAGTATAGTGAACAATGCAGATTTTATTCTGCTAGTAATCATGCAATATTTAGTAGCAGGCAGTATGTACACATGTGGAGTTTGGTTGGAATCAGAAAGACAAACCTGCGGTTCGAGCTCTGAACCACCTAGGAAACAGAAATTGCACATGCTGCTAAGCTGCCTTGTGGCAGATCTCATTAGCAGCCTTTTTAAAAAAAAAAAAAAAAAAAAAAAAACAAGCCAAAAAACAACCCAAAACAGATTTATTGTGTTACTTGGTTACTGTTCAGTTCATTCAGATTTGAGTGCTGTTCAGGCGTAACAAAGATGTATTTTTATTGTTCGTATTTTATAGTTTTGTATTTTCTAGCCTTCCCCTTTATTAAAATTAACTGTAATACTACTCCTCACACCCCTTTGTCATGAAATATTGTTTTCTCCATGTCATTTTGAAATTCAATTGTCAATCTGTCCCTGATGGAAAATTATAAACAGTTAGAAAATTATTAGCAGCCTGCTTAAACATCACCTGCCTTCCTACCTAATTAAATAGCTTGGTTCTGACCTGCTTTTCATTTGGTGAGAACAGCAGGGTGGCTTCAGAACAAAAAATAATGAACTTCAAACTAGTGCATCTGAGCAGTACAGACAGCTAAAGCCACTAGTTGAGACTGAAATTCAACTATATTATGTTTGTGCATCTTTCTCAGGAAATAAAAAATATGAAAAAATATAAAAAGTAAGACCTAGATGAAGTCCTAACTTGTCTTTCGTAGTGGTATTCTGGTTTGTTTGTTGTGTTTGCTTTATTTTGTTGTTTTATTTTTAAAGATTTCGAAGCCCATGGGTTGTGGTTTTGGAACAGATATGCCACTAATTTTCAAGGATTAGCAGAGAAGGAAAGGGAAAGCAACATGTCCCAGCTTAAAGATGAAAAAAGCAACTGAACAAAGGGTTCATTAATATTGCCTATAGAGACTACATTATTTAAGAGAATAACCCTGAAAACAACTGTGCTAATGCACATTTAAAAAAAAAAAAGAGAGAAGAAAAGAAATCTTTCGTAGCTTATTTATAAAACTCCAGTACTTGCCTTTCCTAAGTGAAACAGTAAAAAGGGAGAGTAACTCCCGGAGCAACTAATATTGCTCACTAGTATGTGATGGATGGTGGGTAAACATAAATGAGGGTAACAGTCGCTACGTCAAAAGCTGATTTTACTCATTTTGCTCTTGCTTTTAGGTCACATAATGTATTCTCCTTGTTTACAGAGAGCATGAGCTATGCTATCCAGAGGTAAATGAGTTCAGTTCATTAGATGATGGAATCGTTCAGATTTCTTGTAATGGTGTTGCTTAGTTCCTGCTCGCTTAAGTGCTCTTTTGAAGCTTAATGGAGATGCTTTGCTGTTTTAATTACTAATATCTAAACATGTTATATTCACATGCAGAATTTTCTCCCAGTAAATTCTTCTCTACTTAATATAATTAATTTACTAATAAGGGGACCTAGAAATGGAGAATTTTCTTTCTATGGTACAGAAAATCCCCTTTCCAGCCCTCAATCCACCTGTATTTCTTATTTTCCACCACTGATCTTTGTGGAGTCTTTCCAGCTTTCCCATAATGCAGCATGCAATAGCAAGATGAGACCAAAGGAAAAATACTATTGTAAAATATACTTTATATAGTGCTTGTTAATGCGTGAGTGAGACTGAGACAGCAAGATTACAAATAAGGTGAGGGAAGGTCATGATATTTCAGTGTTAGCGCCACAGTAAAGGCCATTGTATACTTTTTATTAGCTGGAATATGGGCTTAGTAAGTGCCCATGTCAGTGGTAAAACCCACTTGCATTTCCCAGTTGTACTGGGATGGATGCAGAAATCTCCTTGGGAACCTGAGCAGTCTCCCTCATTAAAACTTCATCAAACCCTTGGTTTCTGTGAAAGGGATGATTTTGTCAAACCAGTATTTGAGGGAAACAAAATATGTTTCTTTGGAAAGCTCCTATCTCTAGGTAGGAACTCAGTTAAAAATAGATACACGTAAACTTCAAATAAAATGAACGGTTTCACATATTTTGAGTCTGAATTGTCCAATAAATATTTTGGTGGATTGACTCTGGCCAGAGGCCATCCAAACCCAGTACAAACGTCTAATTAATCCCCTGAACAGTTCCTCACTGTAGGTAAGAATTATTGCCCTTGTTTCACAAGTGGAGAAACAGGAGCAGGAGGATTATGCGATTCATTCAAGGTCACGCTCAGAGTCTGTGTCGGAGCCAACAGCGCAAAGCTTTGTTTCGTAATCCATTATCATCATCACAAGACCAACTTCTCTTCATCACCACTCAAAAGCTTGGAAAGAGTATGCTATGGAAAAATCTAATTTTCTTAGCCTTTTTTTTTTTTTTAATTTCTGTACGTAAGAAGTTAATGAATCGCTTGGATTATGTGCTTCCAGAGATGAGCTTTACAGAGGATTCTGAAGCTGTATTCAGTGTCTATTGTCAGACAGTGCCTTGAGAGCTGTGCCCTACCATGCCCTACCCATCGTCTCAGATGTGTTCTCCTTGGCCTAGAATCATGGTTCTTCTTAATTACTGTTGTTTTATGAAAGCAGGTTTTAAAATTTAAAACCGCTTCACTCAGTTTGGCCTTTAAAACTAGGTAAGAAATGATAACTTTACAAACCAACTTCTTTGAAAAACAGACCATGTTTAGGTGTTGAAGTACAATCTGACAGAAACAGGAAAAAACACCTTAGCTGCATTCTTACTGTGATCCTTTATGTAATTTAAAATATGAGGTGGAAAGTAAGGTGTGGTTTTGTCTATTGTTCCATCTTGCAGTGATACCTAGCAATAGTGTTCTGGTTTGGTAGAGTGAATATGTGTGCTTGACATGTCTTTCTGTGGTGAATTTCTCTGAAAGTATTTTTAAAAAAAAGTGTAACTTTAAAATGTATTTCAGCCTTAGTTTTATTCTTTAAAAGAAATTATTTATTCAAAATCCTTTTAGTTCCACTGGATTCAAGTCTTACACAATTGACAACCTTGGAGCCTAATTAAGTTGCAGTCAGGGGCTATTTTAACTTGTCTTAATGTCTCTGATTACATGGAACGTATTTGTGGAGTAAAGCGTATTTCTGATTTAAAGAGTGTAATGGAACAAATAGGTATTATATAGTATTCCTCCTCAAGGTAAACTGGGATGGATAATTTAATTTCCAAGGCGACAAATTATCTTATCATGAGTGAACAGGCAATTTCTTCCCTGCAATAAACTAAGTAGGTACAGACAGCTCTAACCAGATGAAATCATTATCCTTTTCAAAGCAGAAGCATTGAATAGAAGTCATTTTCTCAGCCTCAGTTTCACAGTAGAAAGTAGCTCTTGTAAACACTGCACGCTGTGGTCTTGGATAGGAACAACAAGTTTAACTCTTTCAGTGGGAAAACATAAACAGAGCTGTATTATAAAGATGATGAAGGGGAAAAATAATACATAAAATTACAGATATATTTCTATTAAAAAATTAAAAATCAACAAAAGGTAGAAATTATTAAGAAAGCAAAGGTAATGTATTTGTTACATATTTTTGTACTGCAAAAGGACAAAACTAACTTTGCCAACATTCTGGTATATTATGAGGTTGTGTATTTATGTTTGCAGTGCGAAGATTCCGTGCAGTTTTGAGTATGACAGTTAACCCTCCTTTGGTTCTTTGCGGTTCAGTTTATGTCATAGTAATAACGCGTATGTGTGTACTTAGGTTAACTGCCCAGCTCTTCTTGGTACTGGGAACAAAAGTTTTGACTTCTTAAATTGAGTCTACCAGTTTACTTGGGCTGAAATAAGAAAGGAAAATAAAGTTTTTCACATACTGAGAGAAGGGAAATATTTTACTGAACTTCAGGTCCCTTTCCTGAGGAGCTAACATGCCCTTTGGAAGTGCTTTGGCCCATTTTTTATAAAAAGAGATTCCTCAGTAGAAAATTAATTCAGAAAGAAGAGTACCTGTGGAAACTCAAGCTTTCTTTTTTTTTTTTTTTAAGAAAGTGGTCTAAATCTGGAGGCTGATATAGCTCCTACTTGATTGCTAACCCTGCCAACATTGTTTTAATGGTGTCTTCCTTTGGGGAAGCAACTTTTTTCTAAGGAAGCTACTTGCTGCTAGAGTGGGAATATAAGTGGGAAATAATGGAACAGGTGTCATGATTCCCTCCTTGGTTTGCTCCTGAGAGATTGGGGATCCTGCCCATGTTTGTGTAAAGCATTAATTCTGAGCAGCTTAAAGCCCTCAGCATATAGCTCTTATCTAATCAGTCTAAGCTAGGTCTTTCTGCTTAAGAATGCGTTACATTATTTTTGGTATGATCTGAACAGATTTTCAGAATGCTTGTTTTTCTTCAGATGCATTCAGGTTTTTTCTACAGTCACCTATTGTAGTAAAACTTAAAAAAAAAAGAGGTAGTATTCTTGGGACTATGAGGCATTTCCCTTAATGTGCATAAAATAGCATAACTAGCATTACAATCATCTTTTATGCATATTAACTGCAAACAATAGATATGTGTGAAATAGCATTGCTCTCAGTTTTTCTTCTTAAAAAAAACAAAACGCACTTAGTGTAAGGAGGTTTTTTTGCAATAGTTTTCCAGGGTGCAAATAACATTAAAACAAGAAACACTAACATTAATCCCAGGAATCTCTTCCTATCAGCACAGTACGCAGGCTACATAAAGCTTGATTGCGTTGTTCAGGTTGAAGGCCACAGGTAATGGAACTGGAGCTGGAGGTTTGATGTTTCTCTACCTACATTTTCTCCCTGAAAAATTATTTGAAATGATCTGATGTTAATGACTTCTTGAGGAAAAGCTCAGGGATTGGAGGCTTGGAAAGACAAAGGTCTCTACATCCAGATACTGTAGTGAGCATAAGAATAAGAAAACATAAATAAACAATTAATCTGATAGTTCAGTTCTGAGTTACATACATGAGCAATCCAGCTGGCATGTCCAAGCAATTCAAAAATCATGATTTTTCTACTGTACATAAACCTTTTTGCACTTTGAACTGAGTTATGAGCAGTTGTTGACCTCACGGTGCCATCTCTGAAAGGTTCTCTGGATTTACATCATTAATGTAGCAGTGTCTTTGTGGAAGTGCTTTGGGACACCTTCAGTATGAAAGACTTCCATATAAAGCCTTATTCTGTAGTCTGCTTTCCCCTACTTCTAACTCAAGCCATTTCCCCGAAGAGCTAGGTCTTGTCACTTCCAAGCAGAACTTAACATACTCTTTGTTTAAAGAGTGAAATAAAGAAGCAGCAGTGTTCAGTGGTTTGAGGTAGGTAGGTAAACACTTTCTCTGAAGGAAGAGAAATTGTATTCTTGATGAATCAAATTTGAATTTTGTAGCAAACTTTCTTTTTAACTGAGGATGTTGGTGTTCTCTCCACATGCTTTTCTGATTCCAAAGGAAAAGTAAGCAATTCTGCCAGATGCTCCAAAGACATCATTTTTTAAATCTAAGAAGGGTTAGGCTCTTACTGTGATAGGCGAGAAAAATATGGTACCTCCGGATGATGAGAATATAGGGAACACCAGCAAAATTACGTTGCCACCTGCTACTTGTGGCAAAAAAAATCAACAGTATCCTTACATCAGCCTGTATTACTTTCCCCCAGCAGAACTCTATTACTCGCCTCGATGTGTATTGCCTTTGAAGGGCAGAGAGTTGCATAAAGCAGAGAGCTCTTTACAGCCTTAGTACTTTTTTTTCCCCCCCCAACTGAAAATGCATTTCTCTTACAAGTTCGTGATAAGTTTGTTCTAGAAAGATGACAAAATGGTTTAATATAGTGATTTACATAAAAATACAAAAAAAAAAGTGAAGTGTGAAGCCAAAAAGAGGGTAAAGAGTTTTATTCTGTCTTGCATGCCTCTGAGCAGAAAACTGTGGCATTGATTGATGCAATACTCTGAACATTCTGCATAATAGTTTTTTCTGTCCCTTTAACTTCAAGAAAAATAAATTATCAGAATCGACAGTATCTGCACAATGCAAAAACACACCGATGAATTGGTAGTGCTGATCAAATAACCAGGATTTCTTCTATGCAAGTGAAATGCTGTATCGTGTCTTCTATTTGTAATCATGTCTGCAAGTTCACATTTACTGAAATTCCAGTTATGCATTGTTCTGATGTGGGCTGAGAGAATATACTTGTGCTTAACCATTCATACAGTAAAAAACACTGTTTGTAGGTTGGTTTACAGCAGTTTGGACCAACAGCAATAACGACCAGTAGTGTTCACTGGTCGTTTTCTTTGTAGGTCTCATTTTAAATCATTTAAAAGTTACCAACATTTTTTTCCTTCTGGCTGAAAAACAGCATGCAGAAAAATTACTGAGATCGCTTCAGTCAAACCAGCAAGTTAGGAAATGCAGAGATACTTGCAAAAAATGCAATTTGCAGGTGATTAAGGTACATGAGGGCGCTGTCATAAAATCTTACGATTTTAAGATGAAAGTGTCATTTCAAGCATTCAGGTGGCTGACCAGACGTTTTCTATATTCATGTTTCTAAATCATAGAATGAATCATAGAATGGCCTAGGCTGGCAGGGACCTTAGAGATCATTTAGTCCAACCTCCCTGTCATGGGCAGGGACGCCACCGTTTTAAGGGCTGAAAAATATTGCGGATGTGGTTTTTATGGGTTGAAGAAGTTTATTTATATTTTGACTGGGGAAAAAGCTGAGGAGGTATAGAAATAAAAGGTTGATCTGAAAACTATGTGGTTTTCATATTTTGTTTTACTGTAATGAGGAACAGCATTCATTTCTGTTAACAATGAACTATATTTATGTTATTTGCTTTGCCTTTAAAAGTTGAATTATTTTGTTGTTCCAGTGTTGTCAAGAACAACTGGGGGAATTAGATGCCATCCTTTCCTCTGTCACAGAAATGCTAATGGGGGAAATGCTAAGCCAGACAAGAACACAAAAGTTTTTTCCCCGACTTGAGCACCTGGTACGCATGTGGAAGGACGGCTGAGCCTTCACTGCTGCAGCGGGTGTCCAGGAGAGCTGTGCCTATGACCTGCAGGTATTAAATGGTAACGGAGTCTAGTGCACTTATTCTGGGTGCCTGTGATCAATTAGTATTTTTTAGCTTATTCTTCTTTCCTAGTGGCTCCTTGGTTTTTTTAAGTATTAAAGCTGATATTTGCGTTGTTAGGCAGATGCCAGTTGGTTTTCTGAAAACACCCTGGTCAGTATCCACAGCGATTTGATGGGGACATGTTGAAGTCAAAGCTGACTTGGGAAGCAAAGCCGGTGCAGTCTTGTGCCAGTCCGGATAGAGATCATCCAAGATGTAACCGCAGCGGTCCCCGAACTCCCCGCTGCCACGTCCAGTGCAGAGCCCGGGGCTCAGCTTTCTGCCAGGCAGGCTGTCACCAAAGTGAGCCACCTCTGGGTTCCTGCCTGCCTGCACTTCAGGTTATTTAAAAACAAACAAACAAACAAATCCCTCTCAGATTTACCCTGGGGTAGGTAAGAAAGCTTCTGCAGCTAACGTCTGCCTCCTCAAGCTCTCCCAGAAGCCAGGTAAATGGTCCAGTTCTTGAAGTCTCTGCAGCATTTGTGTGAGTCAAACGCATCAGCTGGTGCCTCTGTAACTGAAGTGTTATCCAGACACATTTAAAGGGCTGCATTCTCTGTTTCTCTACGTGCTTTCTCCCACCATTTCCCTTTGTTGAGAATGTTATCTTTTGAGGGGAAAAAATCTTTTTCCGGTTACACAAACTTCCCTATAAGATGGAAATTACAGTTCCCTTGTAGCATTAATAAAAGTTGTTGGAACAAGTGCACACATTAGTAATGTTGATGAAGCAGTCAAATACTACAGAAAGCAGGACTTAGTTTTACTGTCCTCATATCTGTAGTAATGCAGGATATCACAGACAGTAATGAACAGCAAACAAGGTAATTGAAGAGTTTCTCCTTAGGCATTTACCACTCATCCTCTGTGCTGTAGGAATGGTAACTTGCAGAACGCAAGTGAAGCCTGAACCTGAAATCACAGGCATGTTTTAGTAGAGTGGAGTATGTTTATGTGCAATTTGAATTCTGATGCTTCCTGTCTCGTAGCATATTGGTTTTTTTCAAAAGTGAAAAGTTTGTTTAATGTATTTGTGTCTGTAATTGCACTTAGAGTAAACAGTTGCTGCTGAGTATGGGGGAGCTGGAGGAGAATCCAGTGTGGATAATTACATATCCACATAATTTAAGGTTAATATTTATCATTTACGCAGTAAGGTTCCAATGAATTTTTAACGAAGGTCATTGATGCTCAGTTTATCAAGTGGATTAGTCGTGTTCCCACCAAAAAGGTGAAGAACCTTAGTAGCTCTAACACTGATTACCAGGACCTCGGGGCTTGGTTTGTCTGCTTTGCTTGACATGTATCCTGTGAACAGTGCAACCTGAGACTTCATTTTCAGTGAATTTTTTTACATCATCCATTTTGGTGGTCTTTATTAATTGATATTATTCCACTAATGAAGTTTCACCAAGAGCAACTAAAATATGCTAATTATTTTGCACCAGATTTTGATCATGTTCTGCACCTGTGTGATTGCCTGAGATTTACTCTTCTGTAATTGAGATCATAATTTGACCCAATATGTTAATGACTTTAAAGTAATACAAAAATGATAAAAGCGTTTAATGAATAATTTCAAATGGGGTCACCTACTTGCTCATACACTCAAACAAAAGGGTGTCTGATTTGTTTGATATAGGTCATCTAGAGAAAGTCCATGGGCAAAGGCCAACTTTAGTGTCCCTAACTGCTAGCAGTAAGGATGCTTCATAGAGAGCTAATATGTGCAAGAGAGGAATAAGCAGCTTCTTCTTGGCAACAATGGAATCAGAATTCAACCTGGAATAGTATTGCGGCAGCTGGAATTTATTTCAAGCAGAATAAGACTGCTGAATCCTACCAGTTCATAGTAAATGACAGCAGTGGCAAAAAGCAGGAGAGACTGCCGTGGGGAGTAAGAGGACATGAAACACACACGCTCTTGAGATGTACAGGTACTGACATACCTGCTGTCTGTTCCAGGTATTAAAAATGATCCATTCCTGGTGGGTAATTGTAACCATCCGTGACAGCAGCACTGTTTGCAGGTGTATTCTGTAACCTGCCTGGTGCAGCAAAGGCCTCTGTGGGTTTTAACTCGATAACAGAACGCTGCTGCACTGCAAGACAAAGGCTTTGGACCAGTAATACGCCACGTTCTTCCACCTCCACTGAGGTGAATTAAGTTTTGAATTCTGATCCCTGCACTCTGGATTATTTCCTTTCTCTACCCAATGACAGTTCAATATAGAAACACAAAACTACTCTGGGAAGGAGGAGGCAGAATTTGAGAACTCCTTCTGTCCAAATAACCCAGTGTTACCAATAGTTATGTCCCTTCTTGCTGTTTTCCTTTGCTGCCAGGAGTATTGCACTCAAGGAAGGAGAACCACCCTTCAGCTGAACCAGACCATCCCTTTGTTCTAACTTCTACAAGTTTGGAAAAAATGACATTCAAGGTGATCTTTGGAGGTTACAGGTGTTGCATCGGCTGCCTTCTCTGTAGAACCCAATACTTAAACATCTACCACTTGGGGAATGTTTGAGGGACTTTGTTTCAAGAAGGCTTAATTTTATTATGTGCAAAGATACTCAAACTGTGATGTGATTAACTTCCTTGAATTGAATTAACTTGTCACGTTCTTAGTAAATAGAACAATAATGATGAGACTTACATTAAAAAAGACCTACTCAGTTTAGCAATCTATAGGATGCCGTGTACTTATTAAAGAGGACGGGTATATGTTGTAAATTTGGACTTGAGCTCCTGACATCAAATCCTACTCTTGATACAAATCGCTGTTTCAGTTCTGCTGTAACTTGCCAAGAGTCACACAGGAAGAAAAACCTTTTCTGAACTGAGAACGGAATCTGGGATTTCTATAGCTCCCAGCGTAGGCCTTTTCCAAAGACTTGTGGGTTCTGTTGGCCTTTTGCTCTCATGGGTGCCTCCTGATGCCTCAGAGAAGACACAGTTGTTGTGTTTTCTTCCTTTTGTTCACCCTCCATAATTTGTATGTGTGTGTGTGTTCAGATGTTTCAAATTAAATTTAATATGAGCACACAGGCTGGTTGTCCTTTTCAGTTAACACAATCTAGTTTCTCCAGACAGGCTCCTGTTTTCTCTCATTTTCCTACATTCTTTGACCCTGTAACTGTGTGCTTTTTGTTATGGCTCTGCAGTTGGATAGCTCAAGAACTTTTACCAATTGTTTTCTTTACGCAAATATAGTTTGTGGCTTATTGTACGTTTCCTAGAAGACTGAAGTACGAATCTTGATAGCCAGGAAGGAGAAGTGTTTGGAAGGTGTCCAGTAAGGCTGTTGCCTTCATCTTGCTTCCTTCTTTCATTCCTTTTCTAGTATGTTAGGCTCTGTGATCAAATTGCAAACTTGGGAGTCTGACAATTTGTGTTGTATTCCCAATTTTGCCACAAAGTTGACATTGCAGGATGTATGGCTTAGCTCACAGACTTTTTTTATAAATATATGAACATTATGATGTGTGCAATTGCATATCTAATTTATGCACATAGACATAACAGTGACCGTACACGTAAATGAGATATTTGCAGATGCAAATAGCTACTGAGGCATATAACAGGCCAACAGAAACACACAGTGGTAATTATACCCACAAACTGTATGAATGAATGAACAGGCACGTTATGAAAATCAGACTGCTGGCTACACTATTCGTTTATACCATTTGTAAAACCAGAAGAATATTATTAATATTCCTATCCATGTTGAGGTATGGTTTATTACCATTTTTAATAAGCTTTAAGATTTTAAACGGATGATGCTGAAGATCAACATGGGGGTTTTTTAACTGTGTCTGCAGGTTTAGTTTATTTCATAGATTCCTCCCTTTGGATGATCTTGAAAATGTATTAATTCTTTCTCAGTTTACACTTACAGAACATTGTGTGACAGGAATGGTGAACCTGCCTCTGTGTGGATTGTTGTCCCCCCAGTCCCAAAAAGGCAAAACAAGAGCGTGGAGATAAAATGACCTACTTCTTTGACTGCTTTTGAAGCCTTCCCGGAGCCATGCTGCGCTCCAGCGGGCAGGATGCGACTGGGCGTGGAAGGCATTTGCTTGTTCTTTAGGTTCTCTGTAGGCCCACGGGTGCTTTGTGTACAGCCTGGTCAGCTGGTAAAGTAGCAACAGGGGAGAAAAGTGAAGATGAGAGCAGGATGTCAGAAAGGGCCCTTTAAAGTTGATGTTTAGGTGGATGAAAAATTGAACAACCTGCTTGGGGTTTATTTTTCAGGGAAGAGCAAAAACCCTGCCTAGGAAAGCACAGAGCACTGCTAAATACTAAGTCTAGTTTATTGCATGTGCACCTAAAGACAGGCTCAATCCAGGAGATTTAAACAATCCATTTGCTAAATTGTGTATTCAAAATAAGTACAATTTGTGAGGCAGTACTGTCAAAATACAAGTCCTCCTCTCAGACAGTCCACCTATTGCTGTGTCCTACCAGAGAGAGGGATTGAGAATTGCTTATAGTTTGGATGTTTCCACCCAGCTCATTTCTTTGACTAGTTGCAAGGGAAAAAGCTAAATATGTTTTTATCAAGTGTTCATTCAGTAATGTCAAATTACAAGCAAATGTAAAAGCAATTATCCAGGAGAAAATAAGGTAGCTGAAACCTAAGTATTTGTTTAATACCATGAATTTTTAATTATGTATTCTTAATTCTTTCTGATTAGGGCTGTATTTCAGGACGGATGACCTTCCAGTGCACCCTGTATATCTGGCCTGCTAAGTCCTCAGATTGGAGGACATGGTAAGTTTTCAAGCAACTCTCTTTATGTAAGTGGTGGGGCAGAGGGATGCGTGCTTGGATTTTTTCCTGAGAGAAACAAGGGTTCATCCAGGTTGTGATAACTCAAGCTAACTTGTCCCAAGTATTGCCTTACAGACATAGCTATCGTGGTTTCCTTGATTACCAAGGCCGACAATACTTTATTTTACACTCAATGATTCAAAAACTATCAGAAGATGTGTCTTTGGTTTGGATTTGAATATGCGTTTTTTAACTGGAACTGTGCAAGTGTTAATAGTTCACTGTTTCCTAATTAGCTTAATTCAAGATGAATAAATATAGACTTTCTAAACTAAGAAATAAATACATGGAAGCTGGAAATGGTATTTTGTTGACTTTTCCTGGGCTCTTCTGTAAAGGAAACCTAACTTGAAAGCTAAATAATAAATCTTTCATATGTACAAAATCACCAGGTCATTTATTTGTAGTCTGAAAGTTGACCTCAACATGAAGGGGTTTTTTTAATATTTAACCTTTTTTTCCATTAGTTAATTTCTGCAAGAAGATAGTTCATATATACTGTGTTTATTGTAATAGGTGTTTCAGTTCCATGGAAATAGTTGAAAAGACCATTTTAATAGTTTGAATAATCTTAAATCCAATTATAAGAAGGTTTTGAGAGTGTTGGGTTAGTCCTTACTTTGATTTTATCTTTGGGGTTTTTTGCTTCATTTTTCACACTGTGAACAAGCCTCTGCTATTTGCACTAGCCATGTAGATATAGTCTTACTGTTTTAATGTCACAAATAGGGTGCTGCTTCAGCTGATAAAGCAGGAAGCCTTACTGGGACCAGGGCATTTGCATGCTCTTATTAGTTTGAACAGGGACACTAATAAGTGTTCACTATAAATAGCATGAGAGGCAAAAGTGTTCAAAAAAATAAAGATATAGCTGAAGCAAGTAATAGGAATATGGTTCCTCAGTTAATCTCTGGGGAACAGCTCTTTCATTTAACTTTGGAATATTCAGATGAATTTTAAATTGTGTATAACCATATCTCCACAAAATGCATCCTACTCATTGATGCTAATGGAGTCATTTAGAAGTCTGAGAATCTGAGCTTTATCTGATAGCTTTATAGACTTAGTTTGACTTGAGGTTTATGACTCACATTAGAAGTTGGACAGCTACTAAAAATAAATTTGTAATTCTGTGATAGGAAATCTTCAGAAACTTATGAGATTCAGATAAGGAATGCACTGGCTCTTAACTCATCTGAACTCCAGTCAATCTTGCTCGTCTGGAAATCTCTATGGAAATCTGACAAAGTTATGGAGCTGTCTTTGATATTGAAAGCAGAGAACATGGAGGAAAGTCGGCAGACAGTCCTGCCGCTGACTTTAATGAATGAGTAAGTGTCCAGATGCTCAGGTTAAAGCTGAACAGAAACTAACTGTCCTTAACTGTCACTTTTATTCTTTTGCAAGCTAATGGAAACCAGTATTCTCAACAGAGAATTTGCCTAAGCGTACCCCAAACTGCTGTCTTAGTGGTAGGACTGAGAAATTCAGTGCATATTTGATTTGAATGGGATTAAAAACCTCCAACTGCTATGTAAGATGTGGTTTTGCATAGTAGATCCTCAGTATTCAAAATGCCTCTGAGGTTCACTGCCACAGTAATGGTAAGGTCAGCAATAGCGGGTTAGAATGGTTAGGAGAACCGCCTTGGTGCTATATCTGTTTATTTAAGCTTTAATTATAATTTAATCAGGAATTGAAGAATTGGTCAGCAACAAAGAATCCACATAACCAAAAAAAAAAGCCCTCGTAACTGTTCTTTTTTAAAAAAAAAAAATTAATATAGCTGCATTTTAGGATACACTTTGAGTTTTATGCATATGCGTACAAGTCCTTAAGGTGCAAGAACCAGTACATATGTCTCTTGGATAAAACAAACTGAAATGGAAGTGGAAACAATACTGTTTTTTTGTTTAAGGACTTTTTGTTTCCCGTATATATTTTGTGGAATATTTGATAATGAAGAAAGTGAGTAGACAGTACAATCAAAATGTTTCTTTCTGAGAACTATTTAGTTTTAAGATGCATGTTTTGCATCAGGAAAAAAAATCTGAGTACAGGCAAGAAATAAACAGCAGCATATGAATTCAGGAGCAACGTAATGACAGAAGGAAATCTCAGATTTTATGAATCTGCTTTGCACAAATAATAAATAAACCGAAACTATGATTCCTAAACCCACTCCTAAACTATAACCTGTGACATTCGTAAGCAACTCTGAGTTCTACAGCTTGAGCAAATCTCTAGCACAAACACAAAAGTCTTGTTTATATAATTTCATGAGGTGATGCAATTAAGGTGAAGTGTACTCAGTATAAAGATTACAAATATGCTTCTCTCTGTACATGACACTTTTAAAGGACTGTAACGAGATAGCTTAAGTAGCAGACACAGCACCTCTTTGTCTGTATTGAAGCAGTAATTGGCTTAAGAGGCAGACAAGGTTAGCGAATGTTTGTCTGCGCTCCTTGGAAAATGTCTTCAGCCCTGGCAAATGTATTTGCTCCGCGATTTGTTTTGTAGGCATTTAGCACAGTGCCATTCGCCTACCAAGGCATGATCTCCTTAAGCAGATTAGGGTTTATTGCTTCAACCAGCAGCTTCTGAAGGGGAAGGAACGTTTCCGTGACGTCATCCCAGCAGGTAGTGACATTTTGAATGCTTGATGACATTTCCTCTTGTAAATAGACAAGGGAAGTCAGTAGGTGCAGCATTGCTTTACCTTTCACGAAATGTCACTGCGCTGAGGAAAGTGAAAGAACTCCTGTAAATTATTGTTTCTGGGAAACGGAAGGAAATTACACCAAAAGGCTCATCATACCCTATGTATTTCTTACATTATTTCCAAGGTTGCTCTAAAGAAGTACCAATGAACTTCAACTGCATATGTTGTTAGTTTTTATAATAAATAGCTCTCTAACTTGAATTCCTGCCTCTTTACACTTCTAATGCTCCTAACTTTAGCTCAGAAAACATGTCTTTTACAACCTGACCATCTGTTCTCTGGGATTGACTTGAAAAATGTTATCATCACAACATTTAAAATTTTTCCTTTCCTTATGTCTTTTATCTGCTTTTTAGCATCTGAACTGATATATTGTTGATCATTAAGCAATGCTTTCAATTGTGGTCCCTGCTCTTTTATTACCATTTGAGTCTCCTGGTTCTCACTCACCCTCGGTCGTCTCGCACCCTGGTATTCACTGGGAAAAGTAATGTCACTGTGGTGCTCAGCCCTAGCACTTTTTCCTTTACTGTAGATGTCTTGGGACTTCAGTGATTACAGATCACAGAAAAGGAAATACAACTGTTCTGCGTATAGTCATCCACAAGAGAGAACATGTATGATCTGCAGTGTTACCGTTTTCTCTGGAAAGCTGACCCCAGATAGGTCTGTGAATCCCACGGAAATTTGAATCTAACGTTAAAGCATTTCAGGAATAGCTTGGTGCAATATTTTGTTCCTAAAATACTTCTCCTGAATGCCATCTATCTTTCCAGTCTGAGCTGCAACCAGCTGGTTTCCATCCAGCTTTATGTTTCTGCCAGCTATTGAGAGCAGTTGGCACCATCTCTGTCTATCTCCTACGAAAAAGCAGCATAGAAAAAGATATAATCAGTATGTTAATAATAATATTTATAGCCCAGGCTCATTAGATGATCATTCCCAGTAGTTTTCCATCAAAAATGAACTGAACTCACAGACTGTTCTGACCTCACAGGACCTTGTATATTTGGTTATTTTAGAAATACTCAACGAATCTTGTCTTCTACGATCAGCCTGAAGATTAGCTAATGCAAGGATGAGAGATTGTGTATTAGTTCTATCAACATCCCCTTGGAACAGCAATAGAGCACTACAGCCAGGCAGGCGCTCCCCACCTGGTGGGCTCTGATGGCTGGTCCAGCGCCATTCCTGTCTCTCCAGTGCTCCCTCAGGTTCTCCCAAATCTCCTTTCGCCTTCTTGAGCACCTCATGCTGATCTACTGCACAAGCGTTCTAGTTTTGGGCTGCTTCATTGCTGTGATGCTGTTGAACACCGGCTGGATAGGGCAGCAATGAGGTGCTCCTGCAGACAAGTCTACACTCATCATCTCTTGCAGATAGACTCTGTGTTACTACAATTAATGCTTCAATTTCATGGCTTTCTTTTCAGGTCTTTTCCTGTACAGTTAATCAAAGGGCCACCAGCAACCTTCTCGGGTGCCCTTCCTTTCTCTGCCTAATTTCTGTGCCACCAAGTTTTCTTTTAAAAAGAGAATATCTCTGATGGTTTATTACTTGTTCTCAACACAAAAGCAGAAAGCTCTCCTAGTTCTCACCTATTCTTGATCCTACAACGCGTAGATCAAGGTGTTGGGTGTGATGAATTTGGCAGGCAAGTTGCCATCTTGGTCTTCCCATTCACTGCTGACTCCAACGAATACCTTCCTCCGTACCCAGAGGCTAAATCGCCACCATTTCTTCTTCTGTTTTCACTTTATAAAAGGAGCAGTGCCAGTCCATCAGCCTAAATGAAGCTTGCCATGTAAAAAACAGACGTTTGGGAAATGTCTGTGTGTGAGTGGGGAGGATCTTTGGGCAAAAGCAGATGCAGGTCTTTGGCAACCATCTGGTAATTGTATTGTGCACGATAGAAAAGTTTTTGAGATTTCTCAGGAGGAAATTGTTCAGCCCCACTCACAGAAGGTGCAGGGGAGAAAATTCTGGATTGCAATATAGCACAGCTTGGGAGACTTACTATGATTAGCACAATTTATCTTCATCACGATAGAGTGATTGTGCCATCAATATTTAAAAGGGCAAAAATCATCTTCCAAAGATGTGATTCTGTGAGTAAATTTTGCACCCACTCACTCTGAGTGGGTTGCAAATATATTCACACCAACTTCCTCGCAACTGAGCAGCAGCAGCAGCAGCATGAATTCCTTTTAAAGGAAGCTGGGATGAAAAAGCTGCCTCTAAAAAAGGCAGATTAATCTCTTGGAAACTCCCCACTGGAACACTGCAACATTAACTGGCAGTTTCCCCTGATCCAGGTAATTTATTCATGAAACTTATGGAGGTTAATCAAAAGTTCATATAATTGTAATAAACAGAATACATAATGGACTAATCATGCAATTCAAGGCATTTTGTAATTTATTTGAAATATCAGATAAAAATAACTAAGAGGTGTGCCAGGAAGCCAGCAAATAATTTGGAAACTGATGAGCCTGGCATTTTACTATGAATAGATAACGTGGTGTCTAAACGTATATAGATAAATATAATCAAGTAGCAAGTATTCCACAGACTTGTACTTTTTTGAAGGCTTTAAAATAGGTTCTAAAACTCACATTGCCACCTCTTGTACAATCTGGTTTCCAGTTTTGCCCTTCAGCAGCACAGCTGTGAGGAGTCCTCTGGCTGGGACCTCAGAGGTCTTGGGAGAAGGGGCTCTGTGTGCCCCTTTTAAAGATGGAGCAGCGACCACGTGAATCAGAGGGTGTTCACAGTGTGTTGCTAGAACACATTTATTATTGCTTTAAAAACAAAATCAGAGGCGATATTCGCTTTTGAATGTGATTGTTTGTTGAAAAAGCATCTTGATTTTCATTCTTAGGGTAGAAAATAATCTCGTGTGTTTATTATGACTGTGGTAAGGTGCACGTGGGGATCTTGGGCTGTACCTGCCTTACCAAGTGCACCCAGATGAGCTGAATGGGAGTGCACAACAGCTACACTAGTACAGCAAGTATGTAAATACAAAACAGGCATTCATGTGTATTTGCTTTTTCTTTTCCTAAGAAGGATTTGTTCAAGATTAATAATGACAGAACTTCTGCTATAAAAACGCTCTTAGGTTCAGTGTAAGGTGGCTTGTGATTGTGTTTATTTTAATGAGGGCAGAAAAAAATATATATTGTGTGCAAACACATTGTCACAAAAAGTATTTATTTTCTCATGAATATGTAGTTTAAATAGATACAAAATATAAATAAAATAGATAGGTGTACATATGTGTGGATGTGTACTGAGTACTGAGAGGTGACTGGGCACTGACACAGGTTTCCCAGAGAAGCTGCGGAGTCTCTGTCGCTGGAGGTGTTCAGGAGCTGTCTGGAGATGGTCCTGGGCAGCCTGCTCGGGCTGGTTCTGCTTGAGCGTGGGGATTGGACAAGATGATCTCCAGCAGTACTTCCCTACCTCAGCCATTCTGTGATCCTCATGTGAATTCTGTGTGAAAACAATGCATGCTTTAATAGGGAAAATACCGTATTTAAAAAATGTCTTATGTGTTTTCCTTATATGGAAAATGGAATTTTACACTAGTCTTCTTGGTAACAATTCGATTTTTTTAAAAAAAAAATTAATCTTCATTTTGCATAAAAATCTGTGTGGCTTGACACTGAAAATCAAGACATAAAAATTAAGTAATCTGATTGACTACAGAAGAAAAATATTTAAAAAAATGAAATGTCTGCAATTAAATGTCCAGTTCTAGAAACAAAAAACAAAGTAAACACCATCAGCCACAGAGTGGGTAAGAAGATATAATCCAATTTCCTGAAAAGCCATAATTTTCCCAGGATGCTAAGTTGAACAGCCTAATAAGGAGGTCATACAAAAAGAAATATCAGACATTTCACAGGAAGGCATTTTTCAGACCTTGGTTAGAAGACTTTCAACTCAACAGTTGCTTTAATCAGTTTAGTCAATTATATTCAGGAGAATCACTTCAAAAGCACAAGAAAATTTCACAGTATGCCTCGTAAGCGATGAATAACTTCTAGATTCTGTTCCCTTCTTAAACCCATACAAAAAAAGATGAAAAGATTAGCACTTGCCATAACACCTTCACTTTCCAGGATTGCCTTGAAAGCGGTGAGTAAAGCAGGGTAGATATTAAAACTAAAGAGGCTATTGTGCAGAAATTAATTGATGGCCTTGTTTTGACTGTGTGATAGCAGCAGAAGTAATGAGTAGAGACCTTGTTTCAGCGTTTTGCTTTCCAGTACTCGGCAGAAAAGTCGGCAAGCTGAGTCCCAGCAGGTAAATGCTTTTTTTGGAAGCAGGAAGGCTTTTTGAAGGAAGCAGGTAAACTCGGCTCTCAGGCAATCTTTTCTTCCTTCCAACAGGCACGTTTCCTTTCAGGCAATCAAATCTTTTTCCACTCTGTACACAGGCTCGTTCCTCTCAGGCAGGTAAACTTTTTCCTCCCCCTCCTTATTTCCCCCTGGTAAGCAAACATAACCTAAAAGAAAAGGACAGATTAAAGCTATTTGCCCATAAAACTCTGCCGCCTTCCTACACTGGGAGTTTGTCTTGTGACCTACTTCCTTAACACTGTTTGCTATTGAGCAAGGACAAAACCCAAATGTCATTTCACAACATAATCCACTGTCAAAATTGGCACTAGCCAGCAGGCCTGCTGGTGGTCACTCACAGATAACAACTGTGGAGCAGGCATAGCAAATGAATTTTTTCCACAGAATATGGTAAGTCAGGGTTGAAGAGTATTGGGAAAGAAGGGTGGGAGAAGTTGTGCTGCCTCTGTCATGTCTCATATATTCTTGAGACTTAGGTTTCCAGTACTTGTCAATGACTTGTCATGCTGGCATTCTTCAAAACCACGCCATTAATTGGTGTCACATAAACAGGCTTTGTGTATTTTTTATAGTACCAGTAATGGGTGTATTACTTACGCACTTGTCCATTAACAGGATTAGTAAACACATATATACTGGCTTTGTAATGTAATCATCTTAACCACAGTTAAGTTTCTGAGTAGTAAATAATGCTTTGGAACCTTCATGTTTAAAAGATTGTGATGTTTAAGTTTGGAATTCTGAAAATAAGATTCCTTTTGTAGATTCATATCCATCTTTGGACTGAAACTGCAGTTTGCAGGATTATTCTTTTGTCGAGTCCTAAACACATACATTCTTCTGTCTATAAAATACTTTGTGCAGGAATAGTAAATGAAACAGCATCCCAGTATTGTGCCAAGCAAGACCTTCATGCAGTATCAAAAGCTTTGCGAACCTGTTTTACAGGACTTTGTTCTAAATCACTCTAGGACAGTACAGAAGGACATTTGTGTGTTTTGGAGCACTGAAAGAAGGCTAGGTTGAGATGTCTACATTGACATCCATTGCAGGAGCCTAAAAATTAGATGCACGTGTCTGAACTCAGTTTTGAAATTTGTATCACTCGGGGTGAAATTCTCTGTTCACTAGTTTTTTGCATTTTAATGGGAGAAAGAAGATAACTTCTTTTTAACTCCTCAGCATTGTTTTCTCAGCATTCAAAGTACTCTTTAGGCTATTTATTAACATTTTTTCCTGAAAGCTCCGTTTTCTACAGAACATGTAAATGCTCCCGATTTCATAGGCATAACCAGCTGAACACAGATGTTCCCTTGATAGGAGATACATTCCCTGTCTCATCTGTGGATGCTGATACATGTCACTTAGCATCATGTCTCTATTTTCACACTCATGCAAAAAGAGCACAAAAATTAATTTGCTTTTTGGCTTCCTTGACTGACATCTTCTTTGGAGCTACGCACCTCATCCGATTAATATTGCAGCGTGCCTGATGTGACATGCAAGGTGTCTGTAGGATACTTCCCTGTGCTGAGCAGAGGGCAGAGGTGCCAGACCCAATGGCCGTGGTTGGGTTTGTGCAGGGTGTCACAGTCATCGTTGCAGTGGTGTTAGAGAGGACAGCAAGGCAGCTGCATAAAGGCCCTGGGTAATTTGTTGATTGTCAGCAACACAGCAGAAGATTTTTCTCCCCATACCTTTGAGCTCATGGAAGACGTAGTACGTTTCCTGAAGAATACCGTGCACATTTGAGCTCCTTGCTCAGCGAGTCTGACGTGTCACGCTGGCATTTGTTCAGTGTCTTTATGCAAATCTTGGGCAGTAGTTCTGAATTTTCCCTTTGCATTTTATTCCTGTGCAGTAACTGCCTACAGCTTTTTGTCATTTGCTGCAATATTCGTTATGGGTGCAATAGGTGGAAATAAACACTGCTGTGTTTTTTGCAGATGTTAGATAATGTCCCATGTGGGCCTGGTACCTGGAGATAATTACAGCTTTTAGTGGATTTACACTGCCCACTTTATTTCCTGTCACCTGGGGAATAATTATTTGCTACCTACCTGCCTTTTCATGCTGTTTTATCAACTATTTCTTTTATTTATGTACAATGGAACTGTTGGGACCAGTAACTTTTATTTCCCCCATTTATCAAAATATTTAACTAGCATACTCCAAGGTGAGTCATCATTAAATAATGGTCCAGGGCACCACTGAGGTGAAGCCTAAATCATTATACTTGTTTCTCTTGCTCCAAACCCCCCAAATCTCCCTTCTGGCAGTGCAAAAACCTTGACAGCTATGGGCTTAGGTCACACCATTTAGCATCAAGGAACTGTCAGATCTTGTTTTCTTTTTGCTGTTCTGCTCATTAGTTAAAGCGGATTCTTTGGTGCAGCAGGTCTGCATGCTGCATCCTAACCCAGTACATCCTCAGGAGTGTGATCCTAGGATGATCCACCATACGGGGTGAAACTATCAGTGCTCTGTCACAGTAAACCAACTGTAACATCTTCCCGCATTCACTTACACAGCCTGGCAGTTTTGCGAGTAGCCGTATTGAAGCAGCAGCTTTCAATTTCTGTTTGAGCCTTTTATCTTTTGTTATTGTGGTTTTGTAATATACCTTGAGCAACTAGGGTTTTTCCCCAGCCCAACTATGCATGTAGCAGTGCTTTCAATAGATGGCCACTACTTGACAGCATGTTGTTTGGGGATGACTTGTGAGTCAAAGACTCATCCGTAATTAAAGAAGTAAATGGAGATAATTTCAGCTATAATAAAACATTTTTCAATTTCCTTCCTAAATCTGTTTGTAGATTTTGAGCTACAGCCTTCTATTGTAACTTATGTAGTTGCCAGATACTAAAACCACTGCATTAAGTTGCTAAAATGTGTGATTCATCCGCAGAGAAAAGTAGACACCTGTTACATTTTTATTTTTCTTTAATAAAAGACTGAACAGATTTTTGAGGTGTAGGTAGATATATTTTGCATGTAGAAGTATCGCTTAAAGAGCAGTGCAAGACAAACACAAACGTGCTAGTAAACAGGAGAGCTGAAATCTGGTACTGGAGGTACAATCAAAATCAGCCACTGATGTGTCTTAATTGTGGGGGCCTGAATGCAACAAATCATTTTTCCTATTGACCCTAGATTCATTCAGAGTACTGACTGGACTATAGAAAACCAAGTACAGTACAGGAAACTGGAAACACAGCTGTGCACACAGAGTAACCGCTGAAATTCTCACTGCCTAAAAGCATTCTCCAGGTATGAGGAACTTGCTGCAATAAAAGCAGTTATAGTCTGGTTTATTCCTCTCTCTTTCCCCATTGTTTGTGGTGCATTTTGGTAATCCTGAGGCAGCAGATGAAGAACCATAGTGCTACAACTCTCTTGAACAGGCTCTGCTTTCTCTTGAGCAGAATGTGCAGGAAAATAGTGTTCTATGATTCTCAATGCAGAGTAGAGCAAGCAAGATGCACCAGCACTGTCTTCTTAAAATTACTGTTTCGTTTAAAATCACTGAAAATAATCCTGGTAGTAGCCACATAGTTATATAAAGGACATGAGTAATGAAGAAAATGGAATCTGAAATGTATACTAAGAACTAATTGAATTTTATAAGTATAAATAAATGCCTCAAAATTGAAGCTATGTATTCTAATAAAGAATAATAAGATACGATTTGAAAAATATTGCTTTCCAGCAATTTATAGTAGAAAACTATTACAATAGTCTTTGTTCACTCTGGTTGCAACAAACTTGTATGCTTAACTTTTTCTGTTCTTTAATGTAGTGTGTAATGGTCTTGTTTCAATTTATACTGAAGTATCTGAGGTGGGATTCATGTCCTCAGGTTTAAGTTGTCTGCAGACAGGGAAGACTGACAGTTCCATAACATGAGTCATCTTATCCTGAGGAACGTGCCTCAAGTAGGTCAGATGCATCGTCTTGGCAAAGTGACCCAACTGCACAGGTGACAAGCTCAGCAAAGCTGTAGACATCTACTGTGTTGTCAGCTAAAACTAGTGAGATAAATCCTGTTCTCAGTGTCAATGCATATTGTGGGATTTTATGAGTTTTTTTTTCTTTTTCTCTTTAAGTTGCTGCATCTAAGCAATACACAAACGGGAAGAGAAATCACAGGAAGATGTTGTCTGGAGTATCAAAGTGGCTTCAAATAGCCTTTTGTATAAATACCAGCATTACATTAGATTGCTTTTACTCACAGCATGATATATATGAAGAAAACGGTAAGAATAAAAGTGCTTGCGAATTTGGGGAGAAAAGAGGAAAAGATGAAGGGAGAAAAGAAAAGCTGCATGGTGAGGGCTTATTTTTAGTATTTTTAAGAATCTGTATTAATCCATAGATGCAGGTGGGCTCCCTGTCCCTGGAAGATTCACGTACAAATCCATAGATGTCCACAAATGATCAAAGGTCAGCCTTAAAAAATAGGCTGTCAAATTTCAAGCAATTAGTGATCTGTTCAGCAGTAGTTCGTTAACCATATTTGCTATATAAGATAACATCATCACTGGCAAATCCATTATATCTCTATGCTCACCTCTTCTCCCATGCTCCTGCTGATAGACATCTATGGTTTGGAAGGAGTACTGATATCAGTTGAAAAGTAATAATGAAAGATAATACAGACTTGATGGAATCGAATCTTTGACATAAACATGAAGAGAGTGTGTCTATTCTTACCAGTTACTGTTCTCATGTAAAGCAGTGATGGTTAAATATGTAATTTTTTCTTTCATAACTATCTGAAACTCTTATTTTCAGTGCTGATCTATAAAATTGCAAAGTGTCGGTGAAATGAAATTGGGAATAGAATTAGCCTCTAGTACTATGGTTGCGATTGCGGACTGTTTCGGGCTAACCTATTTTGAGAAATTATCATTGAAAGAAGAAACACAGTGACCTTTAAAATTGCGTTCTGACTCTAATAGTCCCAAAGATCAATGGTCTTCAAACTAACATACTCCAGATTTTGAAACATCCTTTTCAGGATTTCAAATAATGTTATTATAGAAAAAAAAAAAAGAAACAAACCCATAAACAGAGGTTGGCAATTCCAGGCAGCATATAGTGGTCATGGGCAGCAAATCTTCAAGGAAATATTTTTTTTAGGGTGCTGTATCCTAAGCTGAGCTGCAGAGCAAATATGGTTATTACTAAGAGGGCAGGTAAAGCATAAAAGATATACAGAAAACAGTACAGACTAACATGTGCTGCAAAGGGATTTACCAACGTAATGTGTACTGACTCACCCTTGGAGCTTGAAATTAAAACATGGATGCAAGATCCATAAGAATGGCCTTTCTCCCCTCCCCCAAATTCCTTTCTAAAAAAATGAGGGGGTTTTTTTGGTGACTGTTGGCTTCCCAGCTCTGCTACTTCAAACCACCTCCCACTTTCAGCTGGAAATTACATATATAGGTTAGAGTAACTCCTCAGCAACACCTTTAGAATTAAAAAAAAGGCATTATTACATTTGCTTATACTTTGAAGTGTTCCTTGAAGAGTCATTTTAGGGAGATGTTCATCTTCATCAAAGGTAGCCAAAAGGATGGTTAGATCTGGATCTGCCTCAGTTTTTCAACTAAGCAGTTTGTTCCTTTTCCTTCCAAGTGAGGTGGCTGCATCATATGTCTTGTGAACGTGATCCTTCTTGAGAAGACCAACTATCTGCCCACAGCCTCCCTTCCAGGACTTACGGCACCCATTGAAAAAGTTGGACTCTTCGGAAGTTTTGCAGTTTACATTACTTTAAAAAGGGACTACCATGAAATCAATAATTTTTAATTATAAGAAAGGTAATTGTAAATTTGCATCTCTTATGCAATATTACTTTTTGATTGAGGTATGTAAGGCCAAGAATTTATTGTTAGAATAATGGAAATTATTAGAATCTAATCATTGTTAGTCCAGAAAAAGACAGAATAATAACACAGTTAAGATTCTTATATGCACATTTCTTGTTTTCTACCCCTTTCCTGGTGCTATGTTTCCCCTTCCCCATCTCCTCAGTGCCCTAAGACCAGAGGTTTCACACTGGTACTGACAGTGGGGGTATCAAAGCATGTTGGCAGCATCTGGAGTCCTTCACAAGGAGCCATACCATGTTTTTCACATCCACTTTCTTCTTCCCTCCGGGGTCCAGTCAGAGTCATTTTAATATATTTGCTAATGTGCTTTTTACACCATCCTCTTTCTTCCTTGGTCTGCAGCGCCATGTAATACTTGAATTTACTATGTATGTTACCTTGTACTTTCAGTAGCTGCTAGTTTGTTCTCGTCGTTGTCTCCAAATGCAAGTTGATTCAGCTTGAGTTAGCGGTTCTTTGACTGACCCCACTGTGTGTGGACGTGAGGTCTCGGTGCCTGTGCCCCTTCTCTATCCTGCTACGCCTGCGCTCTCCTGTGCCACCTTCTGCCTCCCCGCGTCCCCAGACTGCTGCCCTCCTACCACAGCTGCGCTCCTTTGCACGGCCCCTTCACCTTACAGCCCGCAGCGCCCAGTGCTATGCAGAGTTAGCATAGCTGTGTCTCGATAAACCTGTGTCTGCACTACGCAAAAATAAACACAAGTGAAAAAGACTAGCCACGGAGAGCCAGTCAGTTAGAGAAATCGCTGTTGTCGCTCAGCCAAGTAAAGCAAAGCTGCAGCAGGGCAAGAGAAGCTCAGGCCGAGGAGACCTGACACGTGTCCGTCCTGAGGCCTTGCAGATTCAGTACAAAGCTTATGGCTTGGTTCTAGCTACGGCAGTGCTGCGCTGTGCTGTAGGGCTGCATTGTTACAGCAGCTTGATACTTACTGTTAAATTGTTTTTTGTTAAAATGTCACTTTTAATTAATTTTACTACAGACTAGTATCTGAGATGCTATAAAATATATGTACCATAGAAAATAATTAACACGTCTTAATGCTTTGATCATTTAATTTTGTCAAACCAGACATGATCAAAGCAACCTCTGTAGTTTGGAGGTAGTTTTACATTTCAGTAAAGAATCTGTACATGTATATCTTAGCTATATAGTACACAAAGAATGTATATTAAAGTGAGTTGTAAATTTAGATTTACAGTTAAGCACCTAAATGAAAGTAGTGCAATCTTCCGGGTGAGTACAGGCTGTTCCAGTGATATTCTTAGTGTCTCGGGTGACTCTGCTCTCACTTTGTGTCATGAACCACAACTGTATTCCCCGTTGTGGGTCAGGACTGGACCATCAGTGATAGCGTTCCCGCTCAGGGGTTGCGCGAATCTCCAAGTAATGGCTTTTGCAATTGCCCTTAGGCTATTCTGAACTATTAATCCTGTGTTTCCTCGAAGAAGAAAGAAGTTATATTGAAGTGGGCAGTTGATTCAAGGCTGAAGGGAAACAACTACTGAAGCTAATTAATGACAATGAATTTTCATTGGATGCTTTTATGAGGATTTCATATTGAAAACTGTGGAAAGCTGCAGATATATCAGCAAACAAAACCTCATCGTTCTTACAAACATAATGCAGCCGATATTTACACTTTTTCAACGGGCTGTCATTTAGTAAGTTGACGTACGTTTTATAACATCATTTGCATTTTTCTGCTGAGTTATCTGTGTCTGCTTATGTTCCTGTCCCTGGATCATTTAAACGGTTTACTCTTAATGGACAAGCACTATCCTGTGTCTTCAGTAGGTTGTCTTAAAAATGGCGACAACCTTATCTGTGCATAAGGAGGAGATTATGACCCAGCTGTCATGTACCCGTAGAAATTGTCTGTCTCACCCTTTCTGTGTCAAGAGACTTTTGGCAGGAACATAATATTCCCTTCAAAATCAGTTTGTTCCTTTGCTTTTTTTTCATATATTCCATTTATCTGATTCTCCTTCTTCCACACGGTCTTCAGCCCCGCAGACTGATTAGATCCTAATTCTTTTGGCATGCTGTCAACTTGTCCTAGTCAGAATAACTATTAGGCCTTTGCTTTTGCTACTCCTCTGCAATTTTGTTTCCCTTTCTGTGCTTCATGTCTTTTCTTTGTGATTTTCACCTATTTTGCCTGAAGCTGTCTTCTGACAATATGTTACCACCTCTCTCTGTGGATTTGTTCTTTGCCTGCCCAAGTAATTTATTTATGTGTTAGCTTCCTCTTCACCATTATCCAGGCTGTTTGACTTTCTGTGTACTGCTTTTCATAGTGCCTCAAATCCCTAGTATGTTATTAACAATTTGAAACAGGAGGGCTTTTGTAGCTTTTAATACAACAACTTAATCATGCTGACGGTGTAGTTTTAAATGACTGAAATTCATCGTGCGCACACACTGAGATAACACCTTGCCTGTGCCTGTAACAGCTGTGGAACTGAACGTAGACTTCAGTAAGACTTTTTGTTTCCCCTTGGCAGTTAAATGACATATTTAGATCACATGCCAAAATGAATAAAATTCAGTCCTTAGATTATTGTGCTCTATTTCTGTATTTTCATTATATGTATTGGGGAGGGGGGCAACACAAAACAAATCACGATAAACCATAAGACATTCTGTTCAATTGAAGCAACCCTGTAAAGCCTGGTACGTGGACGTGGCAGAAATTTCATGTCGTGGCCTGTTCCTAAACCCCAGAAATAAATGAAGAATCACATAGAATTCAAGATAGGTTTTCTGTTTCTTTTCATTAGGTCTTCTATAGAAGGAAAGTGTGTTGAAGGCAGGCAGTAGAAATTCAACAGCAGAAAGATCAAAACAACCTTATCTTTATTCCGCCTGCACCTCACAGAAAGCTAAAATGCTAACATGTTGGATGGAATTGCTCACTGACATATATGTCATATGTTGATGGCATGCTAATTATGTTTTCCTAGAAAACTGGTGAACACTGAATTTCTTGGACTTAGTGTAACTGTACATTTTAGTTACTAGTTATCATCTGTGGTGGTTGTTTTATCTTTGTTTTGCTTAGCTTTTTAATTTGGGAGTGAGTCTGATTTCATGTATACTCCCTTTCTAGTAAAAAAAAACATTTTGGTAGCCACACATGGTACCGTAAGTTCAAACAATATTAGTGAGTTTGGTATGGGCTTTTTCTAGTTTTTACCCATAAAGTGATTCCTCTGGGCAAGATACTCTATTTCCAATCTTGGTGAGGAAAATGGACAAAAAGTAATTTTATCTTTCTGTATTTTGTTTTCTCTCTGTGGAATAGTTCTGGAAAGACAGGTCAGGCTTGACCCTTAGGCAGATGCTGGCCCAAACCTGGAGATCATGAGACCAAACTCAAGAGGGCAACCACCTGAATCAGGCAAGAAATGCTTTGCAAAGTTTTGTGAAAAACATTTTTGTGACTACTATGTGAATATTTTTTCTGCCACGTTCGTTTTACAGATCAGGTTTTGAAAGATTATGTCCATGGTTGTTGTATAAAAGGATGGAGAGAAGTTTTACCTCTTTCCATCTCCGTTTGGGGGGATCTCTGTAGCTATCTGAACTGCAGGAGTAACAGCCAAGAGCCCAGCCTTTCATCTTTGAGTCTCCAGAGAGTCTTGACCATTTGTCTTAAGTAGAGACTTCACTAAAATCAGCTATATCTTTGTCACCTCCAGGCTGGGCCATAATGTGCTTTCTGCAGAGCTTATAGCATGGTGAACGTTAAATTAGGACTCTAGAAACTTAATTTGCTTCCAGTGCTTCATTTGCTTCCAAGTGTAATTCCTGATATTGATTTTAACTTATATTTAACTTTTATGGTGGTAGTCACGCGTACTTAAGAGGCTGCTCCGTCTTCACGGCTGTGAAACCTGACCAGAGTGTTAGATTTTAGCCATTGGAGACAGTCGTGTTCCTATTCTCTGGAAGACACGTAAAGTAGTATCCTAGTAGGAAGTGTATTTAAAAGCTTTGAAGACATTCTTTATAGCGTGTCTTTTTCTGTTTATGTACTGGGACTGGAAGACATCTGTAGAATTGCAGCCCTTACCAGTCTGGTCTAACATTTATTTATTTATTCCTTTTTCAAACTTGTTCTTGAGAAGTGTCTTTTAATGAGTTTTTCATGAATGTGCGTGTATTTTACAACGTGAGTTTCTGTTTTCTATTAATTCACAGTCTTTGCTCTTCCCAAGGACAGTGACAATTGCAATGAGGTCTGCAAGTTCATATTTCAAATGCTTACCCTTTGTTTTCCCTCCTTTTTTTTTTTTTTTTTGCAAGACTTAACGTTACATAGTTTGATTTTGGTAAGATCTCTTACAGTTAGTCTGTTCGTAGCTGACTCCACTCAGTGAGTTTTTGTGCAATCACCTTTCTTCAAACTGACATTTAATTTTCTATTTTTAATATGTAGACCTTCAGGTGCTCTCTGGTGTTGAGCTTCAACTCCAGCAGGAGAGGACAGTGCATAGAGGGAGCAGATTCCCTTTGACTTTCTGGACCCCAAGAATCACCGGATCACTTTAGTTGGCAGAGACCTTCAAGACCATTGTGTCCAACCATTAACACAGAACTGCCAGCTCACACAGTAACCCTTGAATCAGGTAGAATGCGCGGGTCTAGCAAATACATGGTATCCTCACGTATAGAGTGAGAGCAGTTATTCTTTATTCAATCACGTGTACATGCTATCAGTCAAGAAATTTCAGGTTTTGTTTTGAACTTTCCTAGGTTTTTCTGAGATGTATGACTCATGAGAATAGTTAGAGTTTCAAATTCCCCAGCAGCTGAATTTTTAAATGATTTATGTACCTTAGGCAAAGTCATTGCCAACTGGTAAATGTTTTAAACTTTTTCATTGATTTTTCAATGTTAGTAGTTTGAGAACTATTGCCATGTAATGCAGTTTGCTTAAAATAATGTAAGGAAACCTGAACATAGATAGAGTAGAGACTGGAATACACTTATGATTTATTATTTCGAGATTAATGAATTAAATCACTAGTGAGCCTTTCAGGCCAAAACAGGTGAAAGCTGATTCTGCTACAGAAAGTAGATACTGAATAAATGTGGGTAAATACAGAAATTATGGAAGAGATCCAGTTTGGAGAATAATAACTAAAGCGTTTTGCTGTAGAATGTTGTGAAATCGTTGTAGCCATAAATTATCCACAGAATGATTCAGTGCTTCCTTCAGAAGTGATCCCCCGACCAGCCATCCTTCAGGCTGCCAGGAACAATGGAGGAGGAAAGCCAGGAAAATTCCCTCCTACCCTGTCTAATGTTATTGATGAAAATATTTCCTGGTCATTTTTTTTATTCCTTTAAGTCAGCATTTTAAAGGAAAATCTTTCTTTCCTTAGAAATTGTTTAGCTAGCATATACTGCTTGTACTAGTGGGTGATTTCAGGGAAGCAGGAAGATTTTCCTGCCTTCTCCTTTCCAGAAACTCGTAGGGACTGCAAAGGCATGTCCTCATCCATTGCAGTGACCTTTCTTAATTTATGCTAACTGATAAGATTTTTAGCATGTGGCTGCATGAAACATAGTAAGTAGAAATGAAAAGCGTATTCAATACTTAATAACGTTAAGACAGCCAGTGCTTCATCAGAAAAAATATCCAGCTCTCAAAGACTTAAGCCATTATAGAAAAAGCAGCAGAGGGAAAATGTAATTAAAACTCTATAACTGCTTCTTTTCTGACAATGTTTTCAGTTTTCTGCAACTTTGACATTTTCTATCTTTATTCTCTCCTTGAAATTACTTTTTCATTATGGTAAGCATTTAATAGCGATAAGGACTTGAAATTTGTTAATAATGGGAATGAATAGAGTAATGCTAAAAACAACAAAATAATAGGAAGATACTGTAACATGGGTTTGCAGAATGCTGTGGTGTTTTTTTCCTGCTTATAGCCCCTTTGTGTTTTGCTTAAAATATTTCTGTGACCGTTGATCCACTCCTTTCCAAATGACTGGAAAGGTTTTCAGTTGGTGCTAATCAGCATAGTTCAATGATGTTAATCCAATTTTTTACTGCCACAAGAGCTATCTTGAGGAAATAAATATTATGCATAAATTGGAAAACCGAACTGCTAACTCTGTACTGAAGTAGCAACAGCTGGATTGACACCTACCCAGCAGGCACAGATTTTTAAATTTGGGATTTTTCTATAAAGTGGTATGCTGAGATTCTTATCGAGGAAATAAATTCAAGCAAATAAATTCTGTAAAACAAGATTCTTAAAGCATAGTAAAGCTTTTATTTCTTTTTTTTAATTTTTTTTTAACGTGCTTCTCATTAACTAATCAAGAGATAGTCGAAATACTGCAAACTATTACATGGAGGTAAGTGGTTTATAAATCAAGATAACCCTCTGGGGATTCAAGCCTTGCCTGAAAAATTATGATTATGGCATTTCAGGGAAAGCACTTGCCAAAACATCAGCTCAAGCAGGGAGTTCCAGCTCATTTTCACTGTAGCTGCTAGATGCTTGAGCAACTTCGAAATGAAATCAAGCTGTAAGCGATCATTTCGGTCAACGGGTGGATTTCTCCTGCTACATATGAGCTGTGGAGATAGTGAGGACAGCTGATAGGAGAACCTCAAGCCAGGTAAAGCTTCCTGTAAATACACAATTTTGAGAGAAATGTAGACAAATAAATGCATTTTATAAGCTAGACAAGAATTCTCTGCATGTAATTGAAAATATACTTTAATAAGGCCTCTAATGAAACAGCTCCTAAAGAGGTCTGGTTCAACTCTCTGTACCAGGAGTGAGAGTGCACCAAAAGGTGTGCTGGGCTGAGCAGACTCTGTCGTTTTGGGTTGATATTCTGCCTTGTTTCTACCTGACATTCCTCTTTTAATTTTTTTTGTCAGATTACTTAGGCTGGTAGCACACATCAAATGCCAAATAGATGTTCTGTGACTCAAGAGTGTGAGGATTTCTGGTTTGCTGTTTGTGTTGTGGTGTGAGAGACTAGATGGAGGGTAATCACCACTGGTTTTCTCATGTAGCTCACCTTCCCTTCCTGACCTTTAGATCACATTTCCAGAACTGAGGTATTGTATTACTTCTGTGTCACTCAAAGTTGTCCTGAGTCTTGGTAAGTGCTCGCCAAAGTAAAACCACTTAGTTTGTTTTAGTATGTAAATGGGTGTTTGTGAAGCACCTGCAATAAAACCGAAGATGACATTGCTAGACCCTTCATATAGATGGACAGTTATTGTCTGCTTCTTTGTATTATTGCAACGTAAACTCCATGTATGGGAGATAAGGTCTGTTCGCACCAGTGGTGTCCATTAGCACTCCTCGCAGGATAACGGCACACAGCACCAGGCAGCTACGAATGGGAGTACTGGAGGCCCACACGGTTGTCACAGCCCAGTGTAACAGATAAGCATGGGATGTAATAAAGAATCACAAATTAATAGAACACGAGGGACAAGACAGGATCTCAGGATGGCAAAGCTAATGTAAAGTGTATGCAATAAGCAGAGGATGAGAGAGGTTGACTAGACCTTAGCTACAGTATGAGTTCTGCGAAGGACATACTCTGTTCAGATCGATCGAGAAGATTGTTTTGAGTCGCCTTTTGATGCAAGCCCTGATTTTTGAGTTCAACCTAATCTTAAAAATTAATGCATTTATGTACAAAGTGTGACATAATTGAAAAGCAAGGATAATGCAACTATGCCTGCTAAAATGTATCACTGCAGTTAAAGAAATTGCGTGTATTTTTAAAGGCAGAGAATATAAAAAATTGTTTAACTTAGGTATTTAAAATTCTTGCTAAAGAGAATAAATCTCAGCAAGGGAGCTAATCCTACTGATCTTCTGAAAATGTCATTTTACTCATTCATAATATTTGATTTAAAAACAAAACCAAAATCCAAAGTCTGTGTTCCTTAACATGATAACTTGGCTAAATAGACAGCTTTTAATAAAATATGAATTTGCAAGGAAATTCTTCTCCTCCTTTCCAGATTAGAGCAGTTTTACCTGACTCATTTACTAATACTATTTGTTAGCGAAGGTGGTGAAAGCAAATGTTCTATAAACAATTTGCTCTTGATCACTTTTGATGTTGAAGTACTTCCCTAAGAGCCATTTAAATCTGCCAGCTCTGTGCGTTCCTCCATTTTCTCATTTTTCAGGCATATGAGTGGATAATGAAACTACATAATGAAAAAAAAAATCCACAGTGTTAACAGTTAGAAATGCTTCTTGCAAATGCAAACAGGAAACACGTTGTCCAATGGATTTATTGTCGTAAATATATGCAGTGGAAAGCATAAGTGTTTCTACTACGTAAATTACCTCCTTCCTATGAGGTTTTTTCTGTGGCGCTACCCCTGATATATCACTGTGCATTCGAGCCACCAGCTCTGTTGAAGTCCATTAGAAATTCCACTTTATATAATACATTTCACTATTATAGCAAAAAGTCTTTACTCCCAAGAGTGAGCACTGTAATACATTTTTATGATGTAATTGTCCACAGCCTGGAGAGCACCTGTTAGCTAAACCTGATTTAGTACATTGCTGCTACCGCTGCTAAAATACAGTGCTGTGTAGTAATGTGGTTAGGGCGCTAAGAAAGCCGTGGATTTGTGTCCATGCATATGTGTGTGCACATGCGTGTGAGGTCTAACAATAGTATACCTTCATGAGGTTTTTATTCTTTCTCCTGTTGAAAATCTTAGTCTCTATGCAGCAAGGACACAAAGATGGATTTTTGGTTGGCCATGTGGCTTACAGCACAGGCAGAGAGGTTGGATTAGATGATCTCTAAGGTCCCTTCCACCCAGAGCTGTTCTGTGATTCTCTGGTAATGTCAGTTAGCAGTAAGAGCTAATAGATGCATACTAACACTACTGCTGTTGGATGCATTCAGCAATTTGATTGTTACTTTGTTCACTGTCTTTTTAGGAAACTTAGACTCTGAAAGTTTAAGTAGTAAATGTTTCTAAAGATTACTATGTACTACTGGAATAACAGCATTCGATACTTCATGTAACGTATATGCAGTGTAATTCCTGATGTAACTTCATAACGTAATCTGATGGTTTTGAAATAATTCAGAGTCCTTCTGTTAAGTTACTCTAAATTGTCGTGCTCAAGTGAAAAACTTAGCATCATGAATTCTGAGTTGTCACATATTTGAGACATATGAGCACATGTCATTTGAGTGCAGAGATGTCAGAATAATTTTTAGTAAGACTGGAATACCCCTTTTTAAATGGTAGGTGTTTCTAGTGGGGAATCCTTCAGACAACGTATTAGAGCTCTTTCAGAATAGAATATGTGGTTCCAGTTCATGTGTTTTCACATGTAAAAAACAGTTACTGTATCTCTCAGCTTGTGTTTATGTATAAAGATGTTAACATACACCAAGCAACCTCTGATTATTCAGCCTTATTTTAAAAAAAAGGACAGTTGTATGTCAAGCTCCTACGTAAAAAGAGTTCAGTTTATGTGTTTGAAAACTTAAATTACCATTTTTTCTAAGCCTGTTGATCCTTGTGACCTTGTTTGTGCTAAATATGGGACTATCTGCAAGGGATGGCACAATTTTATACTCTGTGGGCTTAAATTAAATGCCAAAGAGCTTCAAAAGCCATTTTAATTGCTAAAATGAAAAGATGACACACATCAAAGAATCTTTATTTTTTTCACGCTGATGCCTACATAGCTTTTTCGATACCCATTTAAAGCTGTTAGTTAGACTTCATCCTTATTATGGAGTGCCAGTATTGTCTTATTTTTTAAAGACTGCAACATCACAGTTTCAGAAGGAGAGAGAAATTAAGAATGAAACTGCCGTGTTCTGACTTTGAATCACAGCAATATGTGGGTTTGCATGATACTTTCCTGTTTTTCTCTATTTGCCTCTAGGGCTTATATATTCCTTGGGCTGGAAATGCAGTGGTGTTTTCTACTCAAGCCATCGCTCTAACCCAGGGTGCACCCAGAAAGGGAGCATCTTTAGGTACTCACCTCCTGCGCAGTCTTAGTATGTCCTGCCCAAGGTACTGCAAGTAGCTTGCTTAGCAACACTATGTAAATGACAATTTGTAAAAAACGACACAAATGGCAGACTTAATAATCTCCAACTTAACTAGTGAACAGTGAAGGTATCTTTGAATTCCCAGCATGCTACAGTTACAAGAGAAATCCTTCTGAAACTGATGAAGTAACCCCCAAACTCTTCATAAATGCCAACAATATCGAATAGCCTCTTCAAAGATTTTCAGCATTCTTCCAAATTTAGGATTATAATCTGTGTGTGTACATGTGTATATTCAGAAATAGATACTGATTTGCAAATGCAGTATGTATTATTGCAAGGTATGTAATTAAGAATATTCAAATGGTACTTAGGACAAAGGGAAGGAGCAGAACCTCCTAAATTATTTAATTTTCAGAATTCTTGTTATCCACAGTTCCCACCAGTTATAACTGGAGTGATGAGCTGCTGCTCAAAATAATTCTGTATTCTGTTGAACTTCAGTACTCCTGGAGCTGGGGTCCTCTTTTTTTGCATTTGCTTCTGAAATGAATGTTAGAAATGTTACTTTGCATGCAATCTTATTTCTTAAGAATTAATTTTTTTATAAGAGAAATGTTTTTTCTTCTGTAGTGGATTCTGTTTGTTAGATTACATGAACGAGACTGGCATGCTTTTGGTCTTACAGTATTTAGATGTACGTGTAATGCTGCATGTTTTTCTCCATAGCCAATTAACACTGTAAAGAATTTTGATAATGTAACAAAGATAAGACTATAAAAATGTGAGTTTCCTAAAAAGACTTTAAAAGGAAAACCATGTTGATTTAGTTTAGAATAAATTGTGAGAGAAAAATACAGATCTGTACTGAGTCTGACTGGGATGGAGTTCATTTTCTTCTTGGTAGATGTAGGGTCCTATGTTTTCCGTTTGTGACCAAACCAGGGTTGGTAAAAAGAGTTGTTTTAGCTGTTACTGAACAGCACTGGCACAGCATCGAGGTCTTTTTTTTCTTACACTGCCCTGCCAGTGAGGAGACTGGGGGTGCACATGAAGCTGGGAGCAGACAAAGCTGGGACAAGTGACCCGGACTCACTAAAGGGGTATCTCAGACCTTATGGTATCGTGCTGAGGAAAAGAAGGGGGAAGGTGGGGGGATGTTCCAAGTTTTTTGGTGCCCATCTCCCGAAGAGGCTGTTAGGTGTGACAGAGCCCTGCTTTCCTGGAAATGGCTGAGCACCTGCCTGCCCATGGGAAGCAGTGAAGGAATTCCTTGTTTTGTTTTGCTTGTGCATGCAGCCTTTGCTTTACCTGTTAAAAACGCGGGAGTTATCTCACATTTTCCCTTCCTCTTCTCTCCTCCAACCTGCTGGGAGGGGGAGTGAGCGAGCGGCTTACCAGGTTTGACTCACAGCAAGGTCTTAAAAACTGATGTTTTTTTAAAGATGCCTCTTGGGAGAAATCTGAAGACCTGTTCAGGGAAATGGGCTGAATTTGTCAAAGGTTCAAAAATTGAGGTTTGAATAAAATTTCCCTCAAATGTGTACAATTCCCCAATCCAGGGCAAACACTGCAAACCATAAGGAGGCAAACTGTAAGAGTAGTAGAAGAAAACCCAAAAACCTTGAAAAATGGTTGAAGGAAGTGACTGGTCAAAGAATCTTAGGTGGTTCAGACAGAAATTTAATAACTGCCAGGAGTCAATCTAGCAGAGCACTCTGTGACAAGTACCAAAGTTATCTTGTGTGATAAAAGAACCAGGAAAGTGTTTGTAACAATGAGAAAGAGGTTGAAGATAATTTATGTACTGGCCAAAGCCAGTCAATAAAGAATTTTTAAATAGGATAGTAATACGGCCTTGCAGCTCTCTCCAGCATAGTTCTAAACCATGTTCAAAGGTCTAGACAACTAAAACATAAGTTTATAGATGTTATAACAAATTTTAATTAAGATAATAAATTTCTCTCTTTGCAGAAAGGATAAAGAGTGGTCCAGCCAGCTGCAGTTCTTTTAAGCCTGACCTAAACCAGGACACCACAGCTTTAGACAGTAGAAGGAAAGTGAGATAAATTCTCCATCAGATTACGAAATGACATCTTTCTTTAATGGTAGCTGGTTTACTAAATAAAGATAGTGCTGTAGATGCCGTTTGTTCTGACATTAGCAAAGTTTCTAATTTTGATAACTATATGATAATTTATTAGTTAACCTGGCAAGAAAGGTTGTTATGGGAAGAGCTTTATAATAGGGAAAAAATTAGAGACAGCTGTAGCTTTTTTTGAAAGGGAAATTAGTGGAGTGGGGAGATCATTAATATCATTAATGATATTCTTTCAGGAACAGCCTTAGGACTTATCTCAAAAAAAAGAAAAGGTATCAATAATTTTCAGCACTAAAGTCAATGCCATTCTACCTGTATAATATATGGTGAGATATCTTTTTAATCTACTCAAGGGATTTGGAAGGATTTAATTGGTTGTTTATATGCTTGTTTTCTTTCAGTCTTTTTCTCTTAAAATTCAGGAAATTTGAGAAGAGAAACCAGAAGACTGAGAGTGGCTTAACCATAGAGCAATCAATCCTTCCTTAGAGTCTCTCGGATCACTGGCATAAGACTTAGTGATGTAATTTATATTAAAAATATTTCTTCATACATTTTGAAATGTATAATGAGGTAATTTTGGGTGTCAGTATTAATAATTTACTGCCCTATGTGGACTTGTAACTTAGATCTTTTAAACCTGATTGAGATTAATACACTTGAGATGGTATGATGCTTTAATGTTTCAACATTTGTACATAGTGGATTGGACAGCTGGTAACAGATAAAGAAAGTGTTAGATGATCAAAACGAATGCATGATGCCACTGCAGGAACAGAGTCCGTTTTCCTTTGCAGTTCAATATCATTGAGAAGATGAGGGAAAAAATTGCTTCTCATCTAAAAAACAGTGGAGTGGGTGAGTAGCTTGATTCTTTCTCAAACATGTGCATTCAGCATGTACTTAGATGTTAAAAGGGTCAGCTTGACTTCTTCAGTTTTTAAGGCAGATCTTGCAAAATAAATATTCTGCAAGTTTTCATGCCCTATATTGTGAATTCCATTCTGATGGGAAAAGGATGAGTTATGTGTTAGAAAATAGCAAGCAACTAGATTATTTGTTTTAATTACTGTTATTTCTGTAATTGCCAGAGTGTTACAGATAGGTTCATGGTCTCCACGTACAGAATGGATGGAGACAATACATAGTAAGTATATTAATGAACTGATGAAAAAGGGAAGACATAATTAACAATATCAAGGGAGCAGGAAGAGATATCTTGAGGTGCCAGGCTAGCTAAACACATGCTGAACTGACTAATTGAAGGCTGATGGATTTTAGCATGTTATTGTTAATGAAGCATAAAGGTATGCTGAGAAATGCATCTTTTCTCCCTCTCTCTCAGAGGAAAAAAAAAGAAAAAAGTAACTGTGACTGGAAGAAGAAACTTTGGAGGAGGCTGAAGTGATGGATGGCGTGAAGATGGATGTCAAAGCCAGGGAGTATACTGGAATAGGAGACCGTCCCTAAGAGGGGAGGTGGAAGTCAAAGGAAACCGTACCTGGCGATGTTGAAACTTGTTGCCAGCAGCAATACATATAACATCTGCATAGAATGAAATTTCTCTTGCTGTGCAAATTACTCACAAAACCTCTGATTTCCGTTTCACCTCTAATTATGATTGCTAGAGGTTTGCTTTTGGAACAAAGAATTATGAGTGAAGAGGATACTTCTGCCAGGTGCCTTTTTGTGTGTAATGACAAAGATTCAGATCATTAACTTTTGCATTGGATTTTGCTTTCTCATACCCAGAGTTTCTCAATCCATTCTACCAGCTTTTCAATAACAAGAAGTCACGATCTTTATGGTATAAATGTGTCTAAGGTGCAATGTGTCGGTCAGACAATGCACAGGATATTTACCCAGGGAGAAGTCCTTACTGTCTTAGTTTTTCTGGCCAGGTGAATTGACGAAAATATTACATGCATTTAGCCTAGAGGAGGCAGACTGCTCCTTCCTGCAGATGTTAGGCTGGCATTACATATCCTTAGGAGGAAATTATAGCCTGTGAGGGAGAGCTTTTGATGAAGAAAGCATCAAATCTGCAATTCTCTATTCTTCAAAGTTGAACTGTGGCTTCCTGTGACAGTATGGTACAGGAAATAGTGCTGATTCACATTACCACAAGAAAAGCACTCATAAAAACCTGATTCCTAAGTGCCTTTTCAGTGTACCTTGAGGTGGCAGCTCCATTATGCACACTCCCCCTGTGAACTATGGCCTTGTCCCTTTTTTCAGCTAATTTGCTCCTGGGGAAGACTGCTATTATGAAATGTCTTTGTGAAGCAGTATAAAGAGGATTATTTCTTGTTCCCTCTTCAGGTGCTTGAGCACAGATACCTTGAAACCTAGTCCAAAATGTGTAGAGAAAGATTGGATTTGCTTTTGCGCTCCTATATCAAAGTTAAACTATTTACTGAAATTAAGGAGCAAGATTAATCAAAACCTTCTAAAAGAAAGTATGAGCTGAAATTGAGTTGGAACTCTGTTTTGGTAGGCCAGTTCTGTTGCCCCTGTAGGGCTGAGAGTTGTGTCTGTGCTGTGCACTCAGGTTAGGGGTGATGGGTTAAAATGACCTTTCCACAAGGGACCTGGGTTCATGGAGAGTTTGTTTTGTGTCAGCAGCTCCCTTGTGTCGTCCTTCCACCGAGAGTGCCTGCATAACCTGCCCAGCGCCACAGCACGGGGTGATGCACTTAGTAACTCTAAAAATTTTTTTTAGAAAGGCGAGCCTATCTGGTAAACACCGTCCAAAATAATCATTGAACACAGCCTATGTGTTTGTGTGCGTGATAAAAAGATTTTCATCATTGGGATCATGAGACTTTATTGTCAATTATGTGTCTTTCTGCTTAGCTGCATTCCCGCTGAATTTTGTTTTAATACAGAAATGAGCTATAATCAATAACTTGTCAGATTATTCATTCCTAATGGACTAGCCAAAGGATTTTGACATTACTTTCTGAATAAATTATCTGAAATACATATTTCCATTATTTGACCGGCTCGCTAGATTATTAAATAATGTTCTGTGAATAATTTATTCAACATTTTTCTGTCAATCTTTGAATAATTTACTCACGAATACATTATTTTTATTATTCAGCTAGCTATATTTCCAGCATCTGTGGCAGTGTCTTTGTTGTGTGGAAGCATGCAGATCTCTGGAAGGAGAGATAAATTCTTAACTAGCATACCTTAACTTCTTTGTAATAAGCATTCAGCACCTTATTTTATATACCCAAGTGCATAATTAAATGAATCCATTTTCATCCCTCTCTCTTAGTTTAACAAGTGGTTTTCTACAACAGTCTTTAACTCAAGGATCCCTACTATTTTTATTGAAAATCTTGCACTGTTGCTATCTTGCCTATGGTTGTTTTTTTCAAGTCTTCATCAGCATTCGGAAAAACTTCAGTTACTTTATTTTGTATGCTGAAGATAAATAATGAGGGAAAGATTTACACTGCTTGCCCAGTTCTGTTAACCCAGGTATTTTGAACGTTATATCTACATAAACACATAGTGAATAAACACAGGTCTCTGATCCACAAACAAAAGTGAAAGGAAGGATCTTGTAAAAATGTGCTCTCAGTAGCATCAAAGAAGTGCAAGGAGACTGAAGAGGCAGGCCAACAAAAGGGGTCTTATGGAATATCTGTATCTGTTTACCAAATAGTTTTTCAGTCAAGCGGCAGAAAAATGTTCCAAGCAGCTGCGCTGCAGCAATGATAAAGTGAAATGATTTGAACATGAACAATCCTGTCCCCTCCTACTGCATCCATTCCACAGTTCCCGGCCTGGAGGTGGGAGCATGAACTGAAATCAGGGAGCTCGTCACCGTGGCGTGGTGCTAGTGCTGCCTGTTCCTCTGCCTTCCTGAGCCTCAGCGGGAAGCTAAGAGGTTACCCTGCAGCTGAAACAGCATTTTATTATTTCACTACCTAACCATTTTGGCTGGAAAGTAATTTTCACTATGTCATGCATGGCTCTTGAGAATTTGTAGCATGGCTAGATATAGCTACTAAAGGCAAACTGGGAGGCAGGGGTAGCATCTGAAACCAAAATCTGGGTGTTTTCTTCAGTTGCAGTTTAGCAATTACTGAGAAAATTATCTGGTCCAAAGGCCAGAGAGAGCAGAGTTTTCCTTCTGCAGATGGTGGTATCCCAGACCCGAATGAGATGAGCAATGTATCTTCATATTTGCAGAAAGTTCTTGTGAGTTTGAAACTGTATCCACTGCTCAATACATGCATAAAGAGGCTTAGAATGAATTTAAGTCTATCCCAATTCCACCTCATTCCCACATTTGGGAAGGCAGGTTTTTAAAAGATTTAGTTTGCTAGCTGTCAAAGATGAGAAGTTTAGCTAACTGCCAAAGGTAATTCCTAGAATTATCTAACCTAATTGGTACTTTCACTTCTGACAGCAAAGAGCCTTGATTTTCAGGCATGCTCAGAAGCAGCCTGCTTTGAACAGATGGGTACCTAAAACCAGAATTAATAAGTCATTTAGGGGCTTTCAGGGTCACGTTTGCAACTCTGAGCAGTACTACATAGCACCTTGTTACTAGAACAGTAATAGTGCCTTCAAATCTCTTCTAGGTTAAAGAACTAAGGACTGGCCCACAGAGTCTGACTCACACCTGGATTTTAGGAGTTTAAACCTGGAGCTGCTGCTGTGCATTTGAGCATGATAGCAGGTCTGTATTTTCTTTTAACATGTAAGGGAGGTGCCAACAAAATTGCTTGACTTATTTTGAGGGATAAACTCAAGGAGAGGGCTGGTGGTCTAGATTTGTGTTACCAGGTTTGAACCTTTATGCTTGCTGTTGAGGAAGTTGGCCTAACTGTGGCGTATCCCGAGAAAAAGCAGCAGGAGGTATATTTGAGAGAAATGAGAGAGACTTGCAAGGTTATTCTGATTTTAATCTATTGGCAGGCTAACACAAACTAATACAAAAAAAAATTCAGGAATCGGGAACTGCTGCAGAACAGGCTAAAACTTACAAGAGCTTGTAGGGGAGGATGGCCATAAGGTCAGTGAACAGGCTGGCACCCTGAGCGGTGCTGTGGAGGCCACACCAAGTGTGCAAAACAAGTCCAGCTACGTGTGCCAGGGGTGCAGCAAAGAATCTCCTTACGGCCAGTGTGGCCGCTAGCCACTGAAAAACAAAGCAGAAGCAAGACAAGCCCTGTTGTGGTTTCATTGCAAAGACGGGTCTTGGAATCTGCTCATCAGTAACCTGTGTGTAATAACAGAAAGGAACACTTATAATCGAATTGCGTTTTTATTGCCCAAATGAGATTTGCTTTTATAGTCTCTGTTCCCATATTATGTATCGAATTCTGGAGATTTTTTTTTCCCCGCCCTGTTCCATTTTGGGGATTTTTTTTCCCCTTTCTTTCATTACATCCAAACTTTTCTCATACTAAAATACTTTGTTCTTTTTTGGGCCTTGATTTGTTTTAATTCTTAATGCACTGAAGGTCATAAGGGCCACTTATTCAATTATTCATGCAACCATTGGATAGAGATGCTGCATACTTCAATTTAGTTCCAGCTGCTTGCAAGTTAACAGTTGAGAACTGCAATAAAGTCCAGTGAACGCAGGAGTTCCTGCTTCTACAAGGTTATCTATAGTATCATTATAGAAAAAGAGTAAAGGAGTGTTACCTACTTGGGAAAAAGTACTATTCCAGAATGAAGTACAGAAACAAATTTTAGTATTTTTTTTTTTCCTCTAGCAGCTATAGTCCTCCCTGAATAACAGTAAAAAAAATAAGTAAATTAGCATTCTCTTTCTTAATACTACTGCTCGGCTTTTAGCTGCTATGACTTTGTTTATCTTCCTTATAAGGAAAACTATAAAAGCTAATTTTAATACTGGATTTTATGATGTTTACCAGGCTTCTTTTTAAAAATTTTCTGAGCTTGTAAAAGTATAATTATTGTATCCTAATAATTATAACAGACGACATTTCTCTTGCTCTTCACAGTGTTTGATCTAAACTGCACATTTCTGATCTTCTTGTCAAAGACAGAGCTGTTTTCTTGGGAATATTTTGAACTTTGATGAAAGTTTTATGACACTTCCAACAAAACATGCTGCTCGTTAAAGTTTTATAGAGAGAGAGCTCTATCTGCATTGTTTTGGAATTGTAAATATCACATAATTGTCATCAACGACTAGTTGATGAACTACCTGTTCCCAGAAGCTTATGTCTGCAGGCAGGAATTTGTGTCTCAAGGCAAATACACGCTTTTGCTGTCCCAGAGTACAGAGACACAGCTTCTTTCGTTCTGTCACGGTGATGGTCCCAAAAGTTAAACAATGATGAAACTGGTGATTTATTTATAACATCTTGCCAGGCATTTGCAGAGGAAACAAATTTTGTAATCTTTAAATATCTTATTCGCTCTTTCTGTCCCATGAGGTGCCTGGAGATTAATGTCCCATTAGTTGCCTTCATACAGTTTTTACGACTCAAAACTTACACATTTTTCTTCAGGTAGTAATGGTTAGCTGTGGTTCCTCAGTTACATGAACACTGACTGCAGTGCTGTTTTATCATAGAACATCTAGCTCAGACAACTGGCAGCTGACACAACTGCTAATTCTCCTTAATATTTAAGCCTCAGGGAGCCTTCCTAAAACAAACAAACACAAGACTGTAAATATGTGTATATGTGTGTGTATATATATATTTTAAGATTGTTTCAAAAACTTACTTGACACATTAATTTCTGATCACTCGGTATTTATTGCTTGTAGTTTCTCTGATAACTGTAGAGAGAAAATGTCCCGTTTAATGAAACACTGTTCCCTTTCAGAAGCACTTGGGTAATTTGACTCCCAGACAGTACGAGGTTTTATCTTGTCATTATGAAGACTTCATGAAGATATAAAGATGTTACTCAGACAAATTGTTTTTTTAAAGAGACAGTCTAATTAAAAATTGGAACATTATTGTTTAATGTTATCTAATTAGAACAGATGCCATCTTTCTTCCCTTCTAGCTGCATGAGGAATACCTGACTGTTTCTCTTCTGGCTCCGTGGAATGTGTGCGCACTCAGAGGAAGTAGATCCTCCCACACAAAACCAAAAGCAGTGACTCAGGTGTGTTAAATGGAAGCTAAAATGTTTTTTTTCTGAGATGGGATCTATACTTTGCATATTGGCAAGTGTTATTTTGCCTCAATTGTCTCCTGAAGGTGTGTTTTTTGTCTTTATTGATAATGTGGGGAGTCTAGGGAAATTGTGTCTGAGTTTAGCTAAGATAAGCGTCTAGAGTTAGGTGATGTGAATACCTCTTTCAGTCATAAAAGTAGAACATAGACATTCATTGAAATTGTAGTACTGGCAGAGCTGCAAAACAATGATAATCACAATATAATTAGAATCCATATCATGAGGAAGTTATGTATACAAAAATGTTAGAAATACAATAAACTTCAGAAAGACAGATTTAATAAAATGAGGGAGCTCATCAAAAATGCCCTGAGGGAAAAGTAAGCTCCTTAGTTATGGCATTTATTCCACTTAAGGAAACAGTAATAGTGTCTCAGGAGGTGTTGTATTGCTGAACAAAATGAGAAATGGGAAGAAACTTACAGAGCTAAACAAAAAATTCCAGATGATTGAAACGAGAAAAGATCCTTCAAAAATCTGACCCCTTGTAACCAATGGGAAAATAAATAACAGTAGTTAGTGTAAATGAGGAACGCAAGAACGGCCAAAACAAATTTCCAGACTAACTAATGAAGCATAAAAAGGAGCAAAGCCTATCTTTAAATACGTATATTAAAACAAACAGAAACTATAGAATTGATGGACAAAAACCTACTTTGCTGATAAAGGTGAAGTATTATCAGAGATTCTATCAGAAAAAAGGTAAGGTAACAAGACTGATAGATCAACAGGTGTAGATACTGGGCATAAAATTGTATGCCCAGCATCTAGATTAGTTTAGACTGAACTCAGGTAGGAAATGTCTGAACATCCAACAAAATACCTGGTCTCTTACCAATCCAGAGGACTGAAGATCTCTGGTTAAGTACGTTTTTAAGAGGATTTTTAACCTACGGATAAGTTTCCATCTCCTCCTGGTAAGTGAGTTCTCACTACAACACAGTCATTGAGCATCTGTAAAGTCACAGTGGAAATAGGTCTCACCAGGACAGTGTTTTGGCAATGGAAACTGCGTTGGTAACTGCTCTGTATTTCTTTGCGTTTGCAGTGGATATAGGAGAAGTGAATGAATCTGACAAGAACCAACTGAGGAGTTAAACAGGCATGGCTAAAAGGTCAGTAAAAGCTCTGTAATGAACATGTAACATTTTTTAAAACAAATTGATATTTCTGCATGAAGATTGTTGTTACAAAAGAAGTGTTGAGTAGGGTGCTGAAATTCAGAGTTGTTCAATATTGTCATTATTAACATGGAAAATGACGTGGCAAGTACACCCGAAAAACATGCAGATAATCTCAGCCTAGCAGAGGCTGCAAACATACTCAGTGGGATTAGAGCTTTAAATGACTGCAACAAACTGGGGAAATACTCTGAAGCAAGCCAACCAAACAGCATGTAAAAAACCAGTGCCTATAAAAAATTCTGCCTATAAAAAAAATATATGTCCCCTTGTAGAGTAATAACGAAGTTCAAATGTCAATGACAGGAAAAATGGGGTGAGTGAACGTTCAAAGAGAATAATGTTGGATTTACCATAGATCACGAGGCATGAAGAGCTGACCAGTGAAGGTGTGTAGAGAAACCAAGCCCAGGGAAGGCAAACGTAATTTAGAACTCATGGAGCAACTAGAGAGGGTTATACAATCGAGAACAGAATCAGAATGTAAAGTAATGTACATAAGATGGGAAGACTGCAGAACGACTAGTAGACTTCCAAACTGACTCAGCTCTCTTAATTTGCTGCGGCTCTCAAGTCCCAGAAAAAAATCCTTTGCTGAATGCAGCTTCAGGTGAAAAAACAAAGAAGATATTAGAATATGTGTAGGGAGAATGGAAGGAAAACCTAAGGAAAATATTATATATCTTTAAATGAGTGGTGAAGTTTTGTTTGAGCTATTATGCTCATCTCTAAATATTGAAAATTATTTGACTCCCTGAAACATTCTCTTTTATGAAAAGAGTTTGGAAAAAAATTAGCATACTATTTATAGGAAGAAACAAACAGTACAGTTGGCAGAAAAGTGGCTTGTTTAAGTTTTTACAGAATTAGGGTAAAAAAATCTATAGCACAAATGTTGCAGTAAATACCATAAATCTCATTTTAGAAACACAAATATATTTACAAGATGACAAATGCTTCCATAAATTGATAGATTTCCATATGATGGTCTGCAACATTAATAAGGAAACTCTTCCTTGTTCCACTTATTAAGAAAAATGCTGAGACTTCTAAGTACTGAAAATTCCTGAAGTTGCAATATCATAGCCCCTGATAGCTAGGACCATTTTGTATCTGTATTGGGGCCGTAGAAATATCAAAGACAGATTTTTTTAAATGTTAGATTATAAGACATAAAACTTTATCAATGAACATCACACAGGAGTGTGCTTGAGTCATGTTTATCTTCTGGAGAGGTGATCTAGGCATTGCTATTGGTAATTGTCATAGATACCTAATTCCAGTGAAGCACAAGATTAAAAAAAAGGTAAGTAAATTATAGTCTAAGGATGTGGTGCAACATCATTCACAACTGTAATACCTAACTAGTCAAGATTTTTTGAAGTAGTTCTCTCTTGAGTGTAGAATGATTGAGAAAAAATATTTAAGGAGGAAAAATCATAATGTACCTGTGAAATATTTTGAAGCATAATTTTGAACCACTTTGAAAGAATCACTTCAGTGTAAAGTTTTAGCTATGTACATACGTATGTATGTATCTGTTTATTTGCAAAAATGTGTGTATTTGTGCATTTATATATGCATATGCACACATACAGTATTTTATAATACAAATGCAACATGACATTTGTAGTGGGCAAAAATAAGAAAAAATTACATTTCTGAGTTGTGTTAATAAATGTAAATGCTTTATTGGCCATGCCCTTCCTTTCATTATCTTTTTCTCTAAAGCATGCTAGGAGCAATCTTATATTCTTTCCAAGCCCACAAGCCCCATCCATGGGAGTTAGGGATGGTTAGCTAATTCAGGTACAGCCTTGCTGCAAGCGCTCTTCTGCTGCAGGCTTAAGAAGGCTCTTCCCCTCAGTCTGAAGGGCTTATTGTAAAAAGAAATGAGGAGCTACTTAACTCATCCAGTTCACTGTTGTAATTAAAAAAATATGACATTACAAAAAGTCAGACTGAAGTGCCATGAAATCTGTTTGCTAAAATAAAACTAAAATAAACACTATCTACTTTATTTCAAAAGCCTGACACAACCTTTGTATTTAGTCTCTGTGACCTTTTCTGAACTCCTAGTGATCTTGGGTAAATGACTCTGTTATGTGATGTTCTTCTGTAGCTACTGCTTTGGATGTGATTGTCTAAAGCACGAGGATGCAAAAATGTTGCTGTAAAGACTGTACCCCTCTGCAGAGAGAGTGTCCCATATAAGAAAAATGTCAGCTTCACAGAAATGCAAGAAAAGGAGAAGTAAAAAGGGATGAGGTATTGTGTCACAGCCTTTCGTCCTGGAGCGTGACGTTTGTAGGTATCTACTATGTAGCTTCCCCAGATGAACTGCCAACGTAGGTAGGAAGTAGCTACAGCTGAAGTCATGAGTTGATGCACTGAAACTTGGGCAGTAATGCTGCAATGCTTCCAGAGCATTCTTTGAGGGAAATCCACGTACAAGAGAGATGTGGTATGGAATGGTGATAGAGACAGAAATGTGGTACTCAGAAACAGCTGAAGTCTACATTTAGGCATGAAAATAGTAATTTTATTTTCAGAGATGCTGAGCATCAGCTTGCCTGACTAGAAAGAGCAATGTGAAATACTTCTGAAATCAAAATACTAGGTTAGGGTTGAAGGTTGAGATAAATGTAAACAACTTCAGATATTCAAAGAATTAGTTTCTCTGAGGAAGGATAAATACTCAGCCCAGGTTTAAGAGCATGACATCCAGTGTAACTAGTGTATTTTCCTACCTAAGTCTAACGCTTGACAGCTGGCAAGATACCCGTTTGTAGTCCGTGTGACCTTCTCTATATCCCTCACACTTCTGTGTATAAGGTGGGTGTGTAAGACATTTTACCTTCTGCTTCAACATAGAAGATTGATTGTAAAGGTCAAGATTGAAAGTTGTATCAGGGAACACAAAGTCAACTCGCTGGAGTCTGGAAGAACCACAGCTGCAGCCCATTTAAGTCATGCATTTGAATTTCACATCAATAGTTTTCCAGATAAGGGTATTACAAGACACAATGCCAGGCAAAGGAAGTCCTAGAGGCAGTGTAAATGCATTACTTGTCTTAATTACCTTTGCAGAATTGGGCATGATGCTGTGATCTCATGGCAAGGGAAGTTCAAAGGTAGTTCAGTGCAAATTAAATCACGTGTCTCCACCCTGCCCTCTGCTGCCTGGTGTAGATGAGCTCCGGGAGCCCATACCTCACCTCAGAGGGTCTGTGGAAACATTACTGGACTTGTAGTTGTGCATCAATAATAATACTTTTAAGATTCTGGATGATGGCTTGTGAACACCTTCTGAAAGGCAAAGCTGCATGGAACTGTACTTATAATGACAAGTGGATAAATTTATTAGAATTTTAATATGATACAATAGAAGCTAGCACTTGCACAATTTTTTATCCAGTTCAAAGTGAAAGAAACTTGTAGATATTTACTTGTGTTATCTAGGGACTGTTTTCTTAATACTTCAGCTCACAATTTCACTATTAAAAGTCACATTAACTGAACTGCCGAAGGCAACTTAAGTTAGGATTTGATCTGAAACAATTGTAGGTCTTCTAATTCTTGTAAGGGTCATGAAGGCTAAATCACTTCATTTACACGCACCATTTTTTTCCCCTCAGCAATGAGATTAGTGTAGATGACCTCATAGCACAAGCACACACAAATTTGGAATCACTTGCTTCTGTGGTGAGAGTCTGGAATTACCATACTACAAATGTAAAGACCATGCTGAGGGGTATATCATGCAAAATGTAACTAAAGTAAACATATTATTGTTTGTGTCACTTGCAATTAATCTGTCTTTTAATACCAGGACTTCTTATCACTGCTTTCTGCTGTGTACTTAATGTGCTGGAAAGATAGTTGATGATGGCCAGTTTAAAGCTAGCTGGCTTGCGATTCATAGATGGTAGAACTGCAGCTGTAATTAATTGTGATTTCAAATAATTTTACTTGAATGTTCATCTGTGTATAGTATAGGACCCTGATTTTGGAAGTAGGTCAGACCGGTTAGCGTATTATGCCCATCTGTTTGTAGTGACACGACCAAAACTCTGGCATGCCACAGTTCCCACTTGAAGCACATGCTTAATTTCCCATTCAGCAGAAGCTAGAAGATAAGGATTAGGGAATGATACGTGCGCCAAACCTATCCGATTATCAAGTCAGCATGATTGGAGAGTGGAACTAGGATCTAGACTCTAGGTGGTAGTAATGTCCAGTTTTAACCTCTGCAGACTCTCGAGCTCTGCCTGCAAAAATTAACTTCTAGGGATTGCTATTAACATCAGTGGACATCTGAGTCTTTTTTAAGAGATAATGTATTTGCATACAAGAACAGCACCTCTGGCTGAGAAACTTAGGGGCCAGCGAATACCGAAGTTAATGCCAACACAGAGTTGTATGGTTCTGCGTGAGGGGGCTCTTCTCTGGCAATCCTCACCTTTCCGCTATTGGGGAGGAGACCATTGAGCTTAGAAGTTCATTTAGAGAGGCCTGGGAGAGTTGTTCTTATGTCATGATCTTACAGCAAAAAGGGTGTGGTGATACCCAAGTTTAGAAATTTATACATGCACTTCATTACTTTGGGTATTCTGCATGGTCCTGTGGAATTGTCTGACTTTCTGGAGTCATGGTCCCAAAAGTATTTGTGCGGTTATCTCCGTGAATATAAACTGAAAAAAAATTAAAACACTAAAAGGAAAATACAGCTTGCTTTTTTTTAAATTCCTTTCATTATAATGGTACTTGAAGCAAATGCCTACATGTTTGAGAAAATAGAATGGCTCAGGATTCCCAAGTTTCTCTTATCCTGCTTATCATAATCTTATCCTTACACTTTAGGGGGACGTCAGTCAGAACCACATTATTTATGTTAATTCTTCTTCCTAATTTTACAATTATGATAGTCTAATTAGGGAACAAGAGTGCACCAGAAACTGTATATGCAATCTTATAACTAACCAAGACAGTTCTCATTTCAAAATCTGACCGCTAAATATTCCAGCAGTTTTTTTCCCTGTTCATTAAAAAAGATTCCCAAGAGAGTTCAAATAAAATACCTTTCTGGAAATTGCAGTCCATTGTCAGGAGAAAAAGAGTAGTCGATGAATTATCTTCTGTGAATTGCTCACTTATCTCTAAGATACATACATTTTGTAATAATATATTCCAGGCTTTGCTAAAATGAGCCAGTGGTTCTTTGAGTATTTTCTGGTGTGTTGTGTATGTGCATATATTGTCCTTATATCTCAGAGATTAGAATGATTAGCAGAATACAATACTTGCTGCACATGTGCAAGTAGTGAATACCTTTCCTCTCATGGAAAAATCTAGTAATTTAGTGTTTGGTCATGTCACAGTATGAAAGTACCATCTGTATTCTAGGAAGAATATTACTGTGCTGCATTTATTAGTATTTTTATAACTTCAGTCATCTGTATTCTTCAGCAAATTTGCATCTGGTCAAATATAGACCTAAATATTAGTTTTTCTCTGTAACTGATAATATGGATCATATTGACTATATAACACAGCGGGCATTAATGAGTGAAGATAATAAATCAGAAAACTTAGATCTTTGCAAACTCTGTTTTGTCCTTTTGCACTCTTCTGATTACTGTTCCTGCATTTCCGACTATTTCTGTAAATCCTATTGTCTACGAAATCACTTAACCATCAATGCATTTGATGGGAAAGACATTTTGCCTTAGCTGTAAAAGGAAATTAAAATATATTGCATAGAGTGGTGAGGAGACAGAGAGGAAGATTAAAGGTTGTTGCTCTGCAAATGTTATGAAGGAAAGACACAACCCTGGGAAGAAACTTGTTTGGATATACCATAGTCAGGAAGGCATGAGAGTTCATCAAATGAACCTGTTTCTGCCATTTTTCTGAAAACAGAACCTAGTTTAAAGCTGTACTGCTCCAGCATCAGACATGCATAATGTCAAAGGTAGAGAAAAGTGCAAAATACTGGGGAACATAGATAAACTTCTGTTAATAGCTAAAAAGATACCTTATATATCATTCAGCGTAACTGCAGTGAAATTAAATGCGAATTCTGTTTTGAGTTATCTTGCATTCGACTGTTAGTATCTGAAAGTGATTTATAGATCTGAATAAATTAAGCATCAGACTGAAAAAGACCATTGCTACACTGTTTACACAGGCACATTGGCACTTCTTTGTCTTGCTCCTAAGTGAACCCTCCAGTTAAAAAAAGCTAAGACAAAATCATAGATTCCAAAACTTGATGTTACCAAAACGAAGAGATCCTTGAAGAAGGATTTAAGAGAATGAGATTTTTAGAGGCTTCTTTCACAGCAGTTTTTACCTCTTTTTAACACCTGAAACCAAGTATCTTTATCACTGCCAGCTGGAAAGGAGTCCAGTAATTTGTCTCCACTTGGATTATTAAAAAAAAACCACGGAACACCTGAGTTAATTAGAGTCCACTGAAAAAAGAAATGGTCATGTGATGTTCACAGGTGGAGTGTATTCTGTCTGCCTGGGATATTTTTTCATTTTTATTAAGTCAAGAGGCCAGGATAGGTGGTACGCTCGTAGTCTCTGTGGGACTGTGTTGCAGGACTTGAAGGGTACACTGCTGTTCATAAAGGTAAGTCTTGCTGGGTGTGGAGTTACTGTTGGTTAACAACCCTGCTTTGTTCTGTAGCTGAGACCTACAAATTCTGGGGAACGGTTACAGAGTGTGTGAATATTTTTTTAATTGCTCACCTCCCTCACAGCTGCAGTATAATAACTGGTCACAGAGACAGATAATGTGTTAGTGAATCTGGTACCTGAGAACTGTTTGGTGACTTACATGAAACTCCGGAGGCTGGAGTTATTTTAATTCTTTCTTTGTAATATTCTTGTTGCTTGACTGGATGGTGAAAATAATACAAGTGTGACCTGATAGAGTGCTTCTCTTCAGTATATGCTTCATAAGCTCGTCTTCGCAGACCGCACAGCTGCTCTAGGCTGCTGTGGAACCCAGCTGAACAGTGCAGAAAACCCAGCACTAGCCTGAGAGTTTCCACTTGATTTTCTGAACTGTGAAAACTGTCATCCCAAAGCCTTTCTCTGCTCCTTTCACTCGCTAGAGATGCTGAGCTTTCTTTTAATAACTGATTAGAAAACGGTGCATAGAGTTTAGGGCTTTTTCTGTTTCTTTTGGGCTTGTTTGGTTTTTTATTTCTTTTTGCTACTCTGTTGGCAAGGAGCACAGTTTGTATGTTATTCTTAGATTGGATAAGAACCTCATAAAATACACACGCCTAACAGTATGCTTTTTTTGGGAGCTCCTCGTGCCTTTGTGTAACAATAAGCTGTGGTACTGGAGCCTTGCCTTACTCTGAGAAAGTTATAAAGCATGCCAGAATTCAAGAGAGAGTAACTAAAACTCAGCTGAGCCCTAGTGGTGTTGAATGATCTTGTGTTATGGCCTGGCAGAAGAGGGGAGAGAAGGCTGACAGATGAAGCATTGCATTGTTGCCAGAATTTGGGGTACTGTCTTAAGAGAGAATTTGACGAGATATTTATTCAAGTAAATATGTTGCAGGCATAGCTGGAGCATGGATTCTACTACTGAGTCAGGTAAAAGGCAGTCACTGTCAGCAGAGTGTGCAAGATTTGAAACATAGGTATGCTCTACTTCGTAGTCCTTAAGATGTAAGGAATATCTTTGACAGGGACAGGGTTATTCTGCCTCTGAAACCATTTAAGAGCCATATAGTAATTCGACTTTCCTTGTCATGCCGTTTCTGTAGTCCATAAACTTTGTAATTGAGAAAATAAAATGTCAGGAGTTCCTTTTAAATTTTTCCCATTAAGTTTGTGTATACAATGAATTTCAGATGCTGACTGCTTTTTGAAAATTATTAAAACCAGTTCTGTTATTTGTAACATGTCAGTGAGGAGGGGATTGCTAGCAATTCCGTAATGGCACTGGTGATCATATTGCCTCGTATCTGCAGCATACCAGTCCTGAAATGGTCATGAAGTCAGAAAGTCTTGCATCCTCTTTTGTAAGCCTGGCAATTAGATACAGCTTTAGCTATTCTGAGATCCTGGCAAACTATTTCTGAAAGGCAGACTCCAGTGCGTCTCAGTCTTTCATAATTACTATGACATAACTATAGAGGATTCTAGCATATTGCTTAAAATAATGAACGCACACAAGGCAGAAGTCTCTCTCGGAGTGCTGTTAGACTTGGGGCAGTTACTGACACTTAGTGACTTTTTAGTATACTTCACCTTTTTGCTATTACCAGAATAAGTACGCCCTGTTAGCAGAATTGTGTACAAATGCAATTTTATTTAAGATATACAAGCATTTACATTACTGTTACACTTACCTATCTTCTGACAAAGCACTGCCCTCCTGCCTTCTGAGTCTTCTTGCCATTGATAAGAATTTCAAAAGACAGGACCTCACCGATGTAGAAGGCCTAGTACAAGACTACAGTTCTGACAGGCTGCGTAGCTGATTTTTGGGCTGGCCAGTGTCTGAAATAATTCTAGATAATTCAGTAGAATTGCAGAAAATATGTTTTTATGCAGAAGCATGCTTCCCTTGTGTGTCATTCCCACCCCCCTGCCCTGCTCCATGAATGCCAATCTCTCTGGAGCAGGCACAGCGGGACTGTTACAGTAGACGTAGACGGTATTGTTGGAGATGGATAACACAGTAACCGCTTTCTTGGTATAATGCCATGAGCCAGATTGCACCACAAATAGAAGTTTTCAGTTTTATGTGCAAAACCAGTAAATTTGAATACAAACATACAACTGCTGAGTTTACTCCAAGTTATGAAAATTCATGTTAAAATTGTATCACTTGCACAATTCCAGTTTATCTCTGTTTGCTACAAGTGAGAAGTTTTTATATATCCTGAGAGTTAAAAATCCAAACCTTGCAGCCTTTGAATATGGCATGCCTGTTTCTAACACTTTCATAATATGCAGAGGAATCCTACATTCTTATAGCCAGGAGGTTCTTTGAGTATAGTCTCCTGAGATTTGGAGTATGATGGTAAATTTCAGTTTTACTTTGATACTTCATTTCATGACAGCTACAACAAATAACCTAAGGTAGCTCTCCTCTTAGAAGAGGAGAACCAATTCCCAACAACAGATGTGGTTTTTGCAGTGCTCCTGCCAGGTATGATTTGGATAACACTGTCGTTAGCCCTTCAGAAATTTTCTCCTGTTCCGTGAATAGTCTTTGGCATTGTATGCTATAATCTTAGTGTGACTTTCGCCAAAGCATGTTGTTCCCCTTGATTACAGTTACTATTATTATTTTTAATGTCTAATTACTGATGGAGAAACTTAGTTTCTTTATTGTTCCCTCCTACGGTTAAGCCTTTCTGATGAAATCCAGACTTCCATCTGGCATGGACTAGTGTAGCTCCATGAAAGTCACTGTTGATTTACACCAGAGAGGAACCTTGTTCACAAAATGATTGGGAGATCATATCCTCCTGAGTCCATTTGCTGTGGTTTAGTAAGGTCCGGTCAGGTTTTTTGTTGTTGATGTTTTGTACATCAGAAATAATACAAAGAATTAATTTGTCTCTCACTTTCCTCATCCCTTCATGGGATAAGTAGCAGCATAGTGTTCCATCCATACATTTGTGAGTTTTAGCTGAAGATTAATGTAGGTTTCTTGACTAACTCACAAGAACTAATTTGTGCAACTGGCACAACTTGCAGGGTTTTTTTTCCTGATTAGAGACACGTTTCTGTATCCTATTTTGTCCTTCTGAAACTAGAGACACTAGTCACCACAGGCTGTACATTTTCTAAGTTTGGGGTTTTTTTTACAAATATGCTAGATCTGCAAATAGAATGTGCCAAAAATGCACAAATAGTGTTTATTATTACAATAAGACAAAAAATACGTATGTATTTCTGCAGGAGTCAAAGAGCCTGCTTCGTATTGTGCTCCACGTATGTGCACTGCTGAATTTATATCTTCTGGCATGAGGGTAGTTTTACGGATGTTAATGAAACAGTTGTTCCATGGGATAATTTAACAAGTCCAAGTCAAAATACATGCAGTTAAATAATACTATTCACCGGGTAATTTACTAAAGAACTTAGTTCACTGCTCTGCTACATGAAGACGAGAAAAATAGAATGGTACATAAAAAGGTGTTTTCATGAAAAGCCTCCAGGTTTCAGTGATTGAGTTATTTTGGAAAAAAATTGAATGATTACCCTAGAAATAAGAGTATCGTATTTAAGCAATTTGATTAAATATTAATAAATGTAGTCTTCTCTTTTTTATGATTGAAGAGGATTCATATTTGCTTAGAAACCTTCACATTTAAGTCTGTTTGGCTTTGCCTGATAATATTAAATGGATTTTTAATAACCTATAGGCATTTATTTTTAAAATTTTTTTTTTCATATTTTTGTCATATTACAAAGATTACAGTTGTGCTGTAGATTGTCCTTCAGGTTTTTTTTTTTCTGCTCAAAGTAGAATTCAGTATTGGGTAAGCGTACTGTACCAGTATGTTGGAAGACAGCTAATTCATTGAGAAATACAACAGTATTATTGTAATAGCAAAAATAGGACTTTTTCAATACAGCATTAACTCTATTAATATTTTACTTGCTAAAGCATGTGTCAGCAGAAGTGATTTTACCTTGTAAGAATCACAACAGAGTTTTGGGTCTGTACATATGTGTATGAGTGAATTTTTGTAATTAACTGACTCTTCATTAAAACTAAATTGTATTAATATCCAGACATATTTAATGCTAAACATTACAGAAAATCAGCAATTATCACTAGAAATATTAGTCCTGTTTTAAAGATAGATAAATAATAAATAGAAATATAATTTTGTCCTTTCATTAAAACTCAATAAAGCATCTAATATAGCCTCTTAGACATTATTTTACACTTCAGCAAATGGCTTTAAGAAGTGTAATCTGAGTTCATGTGCTTGCAGTAATGGCAGCAGTCTTCTTTTCTATACAGTCAAGCAGTATAGCATCAAATACTTGCTTTCTGTGTGTGGCTCCTATGATATCATTACAAGCATTCAACCTAGAATGAAAGCAAGGTTTACAGCTTGTAAATTATTTTTTTTTCTTTAAGTGGCTTAACCTTCAGGAAACCCAGTAATGCACATACGTCGCTTCTGAGTTGGCTTTATTCCAAAGGGGAAAGGAAAATGTGACTACTGCAGCATTGTCTATCAATCAGATACGAATCCCTGAAATATATTGCAGATTAGACCACAAGTCCTTTCTCAAGGCAATTAATTTGTGTGCAAGTTAAAATATAGTTTGGCTTTAGAAAGGATTTTAGAATAGAAGTCATTAGCAGTGATAGAGAATGTTTTTCTTAATATTTAGGTCCTTTGTGAAGAACCTTCCCTCATTGTAATTAGTTGTTTTCACTTGCTGTGAAGTTTTATAATGTCTGTTAAAACAAGGATATGTGTACAAAACTTAATAAAGCTACTTAGAGCCAGGCAGATGAAGAAATTTGAAGTATAATTCCTGGGTGATTTATCTTAGAAACACACATGTGCAAATATACGCACAATGCTTCTTGGCTTTAAAATTTTGTATTTATTAAAGAATTCTGAAGTTCAGTGGTAGAAAATAAAAAAGTAAACTTTCCCTTGACCAAAGTAAAAACATGTAGTATACATTCTCTGTAAATCCTGCAGCTCCCAGCAGTCCAGCAGTTTCATGCCCCACCTAACTTGATTTTAGCTGATAATTACTGGCACAAACACAGTATATCTGGTACAGATTTAAGAGACCAAAGTAGACTTGAAGGAATGAGAGATGCAATGACTTGTGGATCTTGGGAGTATTTATGAGATAGCTGTTGAGAAGGAAGGGCTTCCCTTGTGATCTTTCACAAAAGTTCATAGCCCAAGCCATTATTTAAAATATTTCACTGACATTAGAAATATTTTGCTGGGTTTGGTTTTTTTTTGCCTTTTTGTTTGTTTGGTTTTTTAGCTGAGATATGTGTGGCTATGATTAGACTTGTGATATGGTAATGATTGGCACCTGCCTGCACAGCCTCTCCAAGGTCTTCTAGTGCTGCTTACCTCTACTGCACTGTGAATAGTTTCATCACTTTGCTTAGGAAGGTAGAAAACAAGAGGGATGGACTTTACTGTACACTAAGTTAGTAACTGCTTATCCTCTCTCGATTCTGACATGGTGCTCTTTCCACTAGGCTGAGTAAGAGAATGGAGCATCTATCTGAAGTTTAATAATATGAACCTTAAAATTACATCTGAGGGGTAAATACTGAGGTGAAAGTGGAACTACTTAAACTCAGGGATAATACTGGTGTTAAGGTTTCTGATAGCTATTTGTGATGGATATGAAAGGAAAAACAATTGGTTTTACCACCTGCTGTCTCATAATTTAATCACAAAGATTTATATGTTTATTTACAGCCTTTAAAAATCATTGTTCATTGCTAGAACTGGACTGCAGAGGCTGTGTGCCTGCCAATGTGCCAGGTTGCAGAGACTCAGCATATTGACCTAAATTTGAAGTCAGAAATGTTTGCCCAGAAGTTAGGTACTAAGAGTGGTTTGTTTCTGTCATATTTTGGTTTCTGGAGTCAGCAGAGACATTTCAGTGCGTTTAATTAGGGTTGGTTGGTTGGTTGCCCTGTATTGAAGGGACCTTGAAGAGCGCTGATATCCTTTATCTCCTGCTTGACTGCTGGTTGCATATTATTTGCAAGTTTTAGGTTTTGACTTTTCCATTGTGGATGCTGTGTTTCTTGTAGGATATTAAGAAGTGTTAGATAATCCATGATGAACAGTAGGTGTAGTAAACACCTGTCCTGGAACCTGCATAACAAGAAAAGAAAATGGCATATCTAAAATGAAGGCAGAGATAACTTCCTCTTCAAACACTACTTCAGTAATCAAGTTTTTCCCAAATGTTTTTGTTTTACTTCCAAATTGTGACTAGACCACAATGTAGATTAAATGGTGCACACTGCAGTCACCACAATATATCCCTTAATTTGCTTGCAAATAACTAGAACTTTTAATTTCCTGAAGAAAAAAAAAATTGTTTGTGGAAGGGACGTGCATGAAATAAAAAGGTTAATAATGAAAAAGGTGTTGAAATCAGGAAATGACTTAGAGCTCTCTAAAAGGCGGGACAAGTAGTGAATGATAGAAGCTGGCTTCTGAAGCAGGGGTGGAGAGAAACCCACACTGTAGCTCTACTAAAATAAGAAACTGAGTAAAATGTACTCTAAAAATGACTTGAAAATCAAGAGCAGCTACATGTGAAGTAATCAGTGTGGTCCATGTTGTAAATTTTGCCTTCCTTACAGCTTCCTCTAGATGCTGGGATAGCGATTTTGGTGACAGTAGGCTGCAATACCACAACAGGACTGTCACTGATTTTGCTGCGTAGCTTGCTCTTGTAACTCGTGCCATGTCAGAGCCTTGCAAACTCTCTTCTTCAAGGTTTGGGAAAACACAGATTTCTCAGGTTTGGGTGCCTTGTGGTTTTTTGCATTCTACTTGAACAAGCAGTGACATATTTTTATACTGCATCCTCAAAGTGGTTTAGAATTCTCTTGTAGTGTGAAGGAACACTAGTGACCATTTCAGTGAGTCTCTTTAAGAATCTGTTCTGCACATATTTTTATACAATGTCATAAGCGTGCTGTATTCTGGCTTGTCTATTAATAGTATCATAAGGAATCATTGTGCTTTCTTCTCAAAAGATGAGGAGTGGTGGAAATTTGTATTCAAGCATTTTCATTTTGGCGGTGAATATTCTCCGAAACAAGCTTTCTGTGACAACGCATCAATTTTGAGTGATCAAAGTTTATGATACAACTTTGTGTTAAAAGGCAAGGCACTACTTTTCTTTTCTTACAAAAGCAAATAGAGTGGAGTTGCCACGAAGCCAGATTGGCAGAGACCCAAATCCAGTTATCCGCACCTAACTACCTGCCTCAGGTTTTCCAACTCACAGACAAATACCTTTCCCATTTGCTGTTCTGGAATAGTGTTTTTGCTTTGTTGCCTTTTGCTTTGTTTCCATTTTCTTGTGAAAATACAAGTTGGGTTTTTTGTTAGTGATACATTGTGAGGAATGAATAGAGGAAAACAACAGTAACTGGTGTGAGATGGGAAACATGCTTATTTATACAGCTATAGTTAAGTGTGTCTAAGTGTAGCCATACATAGAAACACCTGTAGTAAGTGGAAAAATATCTTCTTTCATTTTCACACAGCTTTTAGCATTGGAGAATGAAATGAAAAAAATGGAGAAGAAGCAATAAAAGTAACACAAAGCTAAAACCTGAAGTAGTTCATCTTCTATAAGCCTTGAAGAGCTTCAAACAGAATTTATTTGGAAGCCTTAGTTCACTTTTTTAAATTATAAAGTAGATAATATATTTCTGAAAGACACTGTGATTCCTCTCATGAGCATGTATCTGGGTGGTGTGATTTGTTGCAGCATGTCACAATAGGAATTTTCCCCTCTGGTTTATTTAATGTTGTAGGGTGCGCTAATAAACATATTACTTACCCATGTGTCTGAGACATGTTTCAATTTTCCTTTTTAGAGACTGACTTGACTGCTATATGCAATGAGTAGATACAGCTAAAGGTACTTTTCATTCAGTAGCAAAATGCTTGAAAAAAGATGAGATTATTGTACTCTGTGGTAGCATATAGGCACCATGAGTCTAAGTAGACACATGGTGTCAGTTTTGATTTCACTATTCTTCATTATTTTTCAGTATTAAAGTCGAGAGCTTATTGCTGATGAAAGTGAGCATCAAGCAGCGAAATGTCAAGTTTCTTAACTGCTCCCTCCAGATGAAGTTTCCTCCCTTTTGTCTGTCTCAGAGAAAATAGAATAAGTGGGTAGAAGGCTGTTGTGCTGTCAGTTATAAGGAGGAGGCTGAGCTCTGTGCAAGGTTTCTGGTAGTTTGCTGCTATTAGGATGGTTTTGCTAGCTAGGTAGGGGAGGTAGACTTGACATCAGGGAAACAAAGACTTGAAAAAATGAAAGATTAATAAAACTTTGTAAGATATTTGGATGCCCTTCAGGGCAAAGTGTCCAGAACCTGGTAGACAGCCAGTAAGAAGGTTTAGGATGATGCAATTGATAAAAGGGCAGGATGCTACTTGTTAAATTGCTGTCAGACCTCTGTGGCATATCGTTTCCTAATCGCTGCAAGATTTGTTATTTTCTCTACCTACATGCTGCAGTAAAGAGTCTCAAAGTAAATGCCCACCCGCTCCAAGCTCCCAGCTACGTAGCTGGCTGAACATAAAGGTGGGGGACAGGACAGGATGGCAGTGATTGAATAATACCTCATTTTCCACATGAGCCAAAACAGAAGAGCAAGCACACATGCACACTCTTCTTACAGCTTTATTTACTTAGAAGTTGTAGGCAACAATCTTACTTGCCTGGTTAGCTGGTTCATTTTAATTTTTGTTTCTTTGAATTGTATTCTCCTAAGCTTACGTCCATTCTGTACTCTACAACTGATTTTGAATCTTAGACAATCTGCTCCTGTCTGTCTGGAGCACCATCTGTTATGACCAGAGCCTGTATAATCAATGAATTTCATAAATTCTTGTGTGTATTGAAGCAGTAGATATGAATCAGAAAGTAATTTCGTACTTGTAAGATAATAGTTAGTATTCTGTCAATCATTTCCTGTTCAATGTATTAGAACTTTATATCAAAAGAGAGAACAGCCATCGTAAGAGCAGAACAGTTCTTGTTATGAAAATCATAAAATAAGACATTTAAGGGTTAGAATGGTATCGTGAATCTATTTCATGAAAGCTAATAACATGATTATATATAACCAATAGCTAAGTCTCAATAGATAACCTCTCAATAGTTCCATTTATATTTAAATTATATTTAAATTGGAACAAATCTGCAAGTTTGATCAGATTGGTTTTCCTCTGTTAGTTGGCATTAGAACATGATTCCCCTCAGGATAGTATCCTGTCCACATTTGAATCTTGTCCTAGCTCTTGTTTATAACTTTTATTTTTTTTCCATTCAAAAATTGTGTGTTTCACGCAATTCTGACTATCAAAGACTGTCAAATTTAGCACTTCTTAAGATACTTGATAGTGCCGATTTTTCATTTCTGTGACAGATTGTCTTTTCAGTAAGCTGTGAGCGCAATAACTACATTACTTTTAAGCGAGTGATATATTTTAAGTACAGATTTTCCCATGAGACTTATCACCGTAATAGAATGAAATTCCTTGTAAGACTTCTGTTACTAGGAAAGTAAGTTACAGATAAGTCAAGTAGGTACTGTTGCAAGACGCTGAGATAGTACACATTAAATTTTTTCCTTATATCAAATGTTAATTAAGTGCCTCTGCTAGTATATTTAAGATATGTTAGAGATGTGTCCTATAAGTATATATATAATATGTGATCATACATATAAGTATAGCATACTTTGCCAAATTACGTATAATTTTAAAGGTATCTCGAACTCATAGTACATGGGAGTTGGCATTGATTTTGAGCTCGGGAGCTTTATTTGAAAGCTAGATTTACCAAAACAATTAAGAAAAGGGAGACAGAATAACAGATACTTACCGTACTCGGGAGGAAGAGTTCCTCAGAGAAGTATGTCTGTGTTCCTCCAGCAGGATACGGTTTGGGTAGGAGATGATGAAGAGGGGATGAAATCCCCACAGTGGGATCAGCCTTTCCCTTGCCACACAAAAGTAGATTCCTCTAGACATAGGAAAATAACAGTAAGCAGGCTGAGCTGGAACAGATTCTGACATCAGGAACTCTTTTTGTTATTGTTAAAACTGGTAGATATGCCTGTTGTGACAGAAGGACTTTCATTACCTCAAGTATTTATGAATATTAGATCTAGATAGATTTGAAGCAATACCCCAGTGCAGAATGTCCAACTTCTGTATAGAGCTAAAGTTAGGAATAAGATGCAAGGAAGAATGCTTGTAACATAGTTTACTTCAATGAGTTGCTTAGTTGCTTGAGCAAGTTAGTCCTAGAGGATATTTGGAAGATAATTTCAAAAAGGAGAGCCTTAAATGCTTTGTCTGCTCTGGAATTTTCATGCAATAGAGGCTATCTTTATTGTAACCCGCTGTTTGTAAGAGGTTATACATATTAACTAATCCTGAAAGACTTGTCCGTTTATATTGGTGGTAAATGTATTCCATGGAGCATGAATGACTTTTGTCACCTGTGACCAGGCTAGGAATAGAGTTCAGAACATGCTAATTTTCTTGTGCCTCACTGTAGGAAAAATATTCAAAACTGTATTATTTATGAATTCCACACACATTCCCTGTCTCCCTTATCTGTCAGTATTGATTTCAGTTCTGGTTTACATGTACTTTCACATTCTGAAAATTTTATATATTTTATATATATATATGTAAAGTCTATTAAAGAGTGTTTGTTCTGACTAGTAGTAAAGAAGTGCCGAACTTTTGTAGATCTTATGTATGCTGATGTTTGAACACCCGAAACTTCATTTGTTTTATAGACTTATGTGGATTAAAATTCCCTATAATGAAATCTAATTTCTTTTAGAAAGAAACTCTTGCATAAAAACTCTTGCCTCTATCTTTGTGAAGAAATTTGATATTATGTGATTACTAATATAAAAGGATTTTGTCAGACCGACAGATAGAGCGTAGCTGGTTTGCAGAGGCACTAACACCAGTAAGTCTTCAGCTTTTCTAGCCAAGACATAGGTGTAATCTTGTGATGACTCTCATCCGATTCTGGAAATGTTCAGTACAAAAGGATACTGATGGGCTGCAAACTCGAATGTAGAGGTAACCTACACGATGCTAAAAGCAGAAAGAAAAAAAAAAAGAGAGAGTGGAATAAATGAGAGACAAATAATAGAAGATCTCTATTGTCTAAGACTTAATTTCTTTATTAAATAAAATTATTTGAGACAAATGCATTACTTGAGTTGAAGAACTGGAAAGCTGACGTTCAAGACCCAAGTTGGGCCTTTTGATTTTTCAGAGGGCTATTATTTCAAAATAGTTAGCAGGAGTAACACATGCAGTAAAACCAAAAAAAACCAAACAAAAAAATATTGTCAGGAGCCACATTTAGAGCTGTCACTTTTATTTAAGTGATATTTCATCTTGAAGTCTGCTGATTAGTAAGAAAAGTATGATAAATTATTAACTAAATGTAATAACTAGCTACATTACTATCTCCCAACTCAGAAACTCTGGTAATCTTTGCTGTCAGAGCAAGGACAGAGACACACAAAATTCCAGAGGTTCAGAGCAATTCTCAAAGAAGAAAACTTCAGGAAGTTTTGACTTGCTTGTGCGTTTGACACAGGCAACAGATAAGCAGCCCACACACCTAAATCCCAGTTGCAGTTGCCATGAGAAGCTTGTCGATGAGGCTGCAGAGCTGCCCGACCTCTCAGGAGCAGGGGAGATAAAGAGCCTGTGTCACAAGCTGCAGCACGCACTGGCACTGATTTCCCAGCCTTCTGTCATGGATCCATGTGTGCCAAAATGACAATTTGGCTTTTGGCAAATGGCCCCTACTCGGTGCATCTCCAAAGTGTTTTAGTTCGGAGATCTGCCCTTTGACTGCTTGAATGATGAATCCATTGTCATCTTTTGGGGGGGGCTGCTTATGCCTCTAGCCTGCTCTTTCATGAAGCTCTGCTGGGCATATTTTTAATAGGTGGGGAAAGAATAAAGGGATTTGCGTTTATAACACAATAATCATAGTAATAATTAACATAACTCTATTATTCCTTGCAGTAATAATTTCACAGCAACAGAAGTATGTTTTAATATCAGATTGCCTGTAAGTGCCTATTCTCAGACCAATACTAAATGCAAAGTGAAACAGTAAACATGCTTGATGGGTTTATCCAGAGTAATTGTTTAATTCTGTTTTGTTCCAGCTGATGGCAAGAATGAACTTTTATGTTTGAGAAAATCTAAAAAGCAGATCAACTGCTGTTGTAACTTCATGTTCACTTTATATACCTCTTTTTCTGAAGAGCTCTGGCTTAAGTCCATTATACTGTCTTCAGGCTGCTTAGGTCTCTTATACTTGTGAGTCTGTTAATCAAAGACTTTCTCCTGTATATTCTGAGCACTTAAAAATATAGAGTAGGTGAATACTGTGGCCCACCACTTCAGGTATTCTCTCCGTTTTAAAGGTGCCTGCCAGCTTGAACTGATATGTATTTATTTGCTCAACATAATAAAAATAGTTCATCTGATAGGAATAAACAGTTGCTTGATAAAGCTACTCGTTAATTTGTTTTTTTCTGTTGTGCTTTTTATTTCCAAAGAGCAGCTTGATTGAGGGCGGCAGGCTCTGCAGTAAAAACTGCTCTGTTTAGGTAAAGTGTATCTCAAGATTTAGCCGGTGTAACATAGGTGTCAGTCCTCCAAACTGTGCTTAAGATTTGGAGAGACACTGTATCCTTTTAGAGTAGAATATTAGTGATGGCTTCCAGGGATCGGTCCTTTGCTGTTACCACTGTTCAGTCATAGTCCCTGCGTGATCCCAAATAGTGTTTTCTGAGCAAATATATACTTTGGGGGTTTGGGGGGTGGAGGGGAGCAAAGCAGCTTTTAGGGCAAACTTTCTTCGTGATTCATCTCCGTTTGAGCAGTGAAGTGCAGCGTTAATGCTTTTTTACAGAGGGGCTTCCTGGATTCCTTAAATATGTGGATGAATCCCATTATTTTTACAGTGAGGACAGGTGAGGGCTGAGCATTAGCAGAGGAATCGTCCTTATCCTGCCTCATTACTGAGTCTCACTTCTGAGCTGAAGAGATCACCTCTTCAGAAACTCTCAGGCTCAAAAGGTACTTCATTAGCCTCTGTGCTGAGATTGCCAACAAGTGCCAATTAGTTCCAGGAGGCATTTGTTGCTGTAATAGAAATTCCTTCTCTGATAGAAATGGTAATGATAGCAGGAGAACACTGCCTGGGCTAGGCTCACTGGGTCTTATGTATATTATCTTGCCTGAAAGTTTTGTGATTTTTGTAAATCGTGATAAGTCACACTGCTTGGACTACATGGAGATCCCTTCCACCTGTGATGTGTCTGAGTCCTATTTCTGTAAATGGTTACATACTTCCTGACCGAGGTTAGTCTCTTAATTTCTGTAGTCATCAGTGTTTGCCTGGTATTTCGTTTTAACTATACTGAACAAATTATCGTCTCTGGCTGGATTCAGATTTATGTCATTTATTACTTTAATTCTACAAAGAAAAAGAAAAGATTGCTTATTAAATGTATTTATTTGCCTTATATTGAATTTTACTCCATTTTGTATATTAATACCTATTTATTGGATCTTGGGTTTAATTTCTTATTTTTACCTTTCCAGTAAACCTTTTTCCCCAACAGAGAAATTTTCTTTTGGAGGTAATACAAATTACCAATAAGATGTCAACACCTTGTTACTTTGTTGTTCATCTTTACCGTTTTTCGTTACAAAAGAAGTCTTGAATTTGTGCCCGGTCCATTCCTAGTTCTCATTAGTCTATTAGGAGAAATAGCTTATTCTTTTTTTTACGTGCATTATATTTTTTTTTTCTGCTTGATGCTCTGAATTCACTGCCAATTCAAAGTCTTCTCCGGGTTTTTGTTGCTTTTTCTGATAATGAGCATTTACTAGAGTGTGCTATAGCCAGGGGACCACATGAATTGTCATGAGGTGAATTTGTACCTGTCTTCTACCAGTGTATTTGTACTTATGCATTATGAGAGGAAGAGGCGACTTCATCAGTCAGAGACCTAGAAGAGAAAGGTATGGCGTATTGCTGTAACAACTTACTGTATCATTCCTCATCTTGAAGTAGGAGCATTTCTGCAAGGAGCTCTGCTGGAAGTGTCCTCTGCCCTGCACTTGCACAGGATGGAGCAGGTTTACTTGCGCTTCCCGCATACTTCACTGTTTTGATAAAGCTATTCCCACTGCAAGCACTGCCTTCACAAAGCCCAAGTCGTGATAATTCAGCATTAGTGTATATCTCTGAACAATGTGAACAGAATATATAGCTAAGCTGGGAAAGTTAGCACAGAGAAGAGTTAAGTTTCTGTAGGAAAATACTGTTCACTAACAGTGCCTTATGCTGTCAGCTTCCAGAAATGTCTTTATGTATGCTTTAGCTTGTCCAGGTAGTGAAGTAAAACATCTTATGCACATATTTAAGCAGCATGTGTTATCCTCCAGTAGGTCTGACTGGGAGCCACCCAGAGGATGTGTAGCTGTGGTTCACCCAACAGGCCATTTGTTACCTTTTCTTCCACAATGGGATCACACCTGATTGCGTACACACGCTGTCTGCATCCGTGTGCCAGCAGCAGTTTGGATTTACTGCCATGGGCAGTTCACATTAAAATCTTCTTGCCTTAGTGATGAAACATGCCGTTGTGGCTAGATCCTGCTTAATGAAGGCTGAGAATTTGGGAACACAAGTGTTTTGGGAAAAGAAATCAAAGGCAGCCATGAGCTGTTCTTGGGTGTTACAACAACAAAGGAAAACGATTAGATATGTGGAGAATATGACATCTACATCCTGCAAGATGCTTAAATAACTGCTACACAAGCCCTGTATAATCTGACCTATATCTTGAGAGGAGTTTGGATGGGATGACCTCCCAGAGTCTCTTCCCACTCAAATTAATCTGTCAGTCTATACCACCTGGCTGAATATATCTTGTAGTGAAACTTGATTTCCTTGTGCATAGTTCTCTAAATTAAGGACAAGCGGAAAAAACTAGTAACACACTTTTAAACTTCAGCTGCTAACTTTAATCTCATCCCTTTGATCATAGAATGTGCTATTTGGCTCTAAAATTTCTTGTAGTGAGTTCTTAAGGTACTATATTGCTAAGATTCCCCCCCCTTTATATCACTTGTTTTTACCTTTTATTATGCAAATATTTCAAGAAAAACATTTTTTATCTTACTCTCTCTTCATAGCATGAATGTGATTTTCTTCAAGTTCCTCTAGTCTCACAAGATAATGTAAGGTAATTTTTATTTTAAAATTTTATTTGACTCGGAGTCATAGCTTTCCTACAGTACACATACATAGGAGGAACTGAAAGATGAAAAGTAGTGACAATCAAGCTAAAGGAATGATGAATAAGCCAGTGTACTATTGGTGAAATCAGTATTGGGAGCTTATATAGATTTAACTTTTAGAAATAGATACTTTTAGAAAGTAGTGTTTCACGGATACTAGTTCTGATTTGCTTGTGTGCAAAGAAGCTCTGCTAGGAGCTAGGGTGTGGGGAAAAAGAACTTCTAGGTTTGAGATTTGATGGTTTTCAAAGTTTCAGGTTTGAAAACAAATAACATATTTTAAAGCAAAAGAACTGTCTACCTTAAAAAAAACCCCCAAACTGTGCTCAGGGGAAAGGCTAATAACATTGTAAATTGGAAATTGCCTAAAACAATTTTCTTAGCCTAGATAAACGAAAACAGAAATGGTGAAAAATGAAGAGGTGGAGGAAGATAAAATTTCTGAACACGTAAAGTTGTGTTTTCTTTAGCTTTGAGAAATAATGGTTTGTAAACTGCAAATAGATTCAGGGTTTTTTTTAATTTTCAGTCAGGTTAAAAGAGGCTGATTTCTTCTTAAAAACAAGACAGTTGAGTATAAAGGCCAGTCTGAGGTGTACACTACATGAAATATCTTGTTCTCTCCTTTTTTTGATTAGCTTCTCCCCACTTTCTCTGTTTATGTGGCTACAACAAATTTAATTTTCCTTTAATTCTAGTTGCTTGCTTAGCCTATAGTTCAGACAAAAGTTGTTCGTTCTTCTTTGGTGATGCTTTGAAGTTCTACAACTATGTTTCTTTTCGAATTGTATTTTCAGGTAGATTTAGTTCCAAAGCAAAAGCGCGAAGGTGTATCATCACCTTTACTGGGTTGGTTTCAAACCCAGAGCAAGCCGTGCACTACGCAAAGGCCCACTGTAACAATGCAAGTCACCCACTGTGGCCGATCATAAAATACTGGTCAGCGAGAAAAATAATCACAGAAAGAAAACAAAGCAATACAAGTAACAGTGCTTGGATGACACCTTAGTGACTGGAGGCCCCCACTTTTTGATCTGGTTTTTATAGGGAAACACACACACCAGACAGAATTTCTCAGCTCTAGTATACATTAGAGGAGTCAATTTATTCTGTAAAGGAGAAAAAAAAATAAGATAGTCCGAAGCAATCACAAACATGATATGTTTTATACTAGTGAAGAGCTTTCCCTTTGGAGAACTCAGTGAAATTTTCTTTGGATTTATGAGGTGATAAAGTTAAATTATACTTTATCTTATTAAAGGAGGAAAGCAAGCTGCTCAGCCTGCTGTAAGCTCTTAGGTGTGATCTTGGATCCCTGTGATATCGCCAGAGCATTAGGGCTTTGGGACTCATGGGCGGTGGGTTTATCTGCCTTCGTGCCTCTTGGTCGTGGCACTGAGGGTTGAACTCTTCGGCCGGGCTGGTGATAGCCCTGGAGGCTGCTGTTCCTCCATGCAGCCGAGCTGCTCAGCTGACAACTCGTGGGCTGAAAGTTCCCAATACAGAATCTGTTTCCTAGGACTCTGGTTATGGGTAACTCACCTCAAGCGTTTATTTCCCTCATGATTCTTAGAGTGATTTCTGATGACTTCCACACCACCTCCCACTCCCTCACATCAAATTAATACCAGGTATAGAGTTAGTTTCCTTTAACACTTTTAATGGGGTCTGTTCTTTGAATAAAAATTTGTTAGGGACCTCAAGCTCTATGAGGTTAAAAACCACTGAGCTCGAGTAATTTCTCACGTTTTCCATGGGCGTTCTGTGGCCATGCACACTCTAAATATTAATTCAACTGCTTATGTTTAGCTGTTATCAATTCCAGTGGTGGAACCGGGATATTTTTGTTCTAAATGTGCATACTTATAGATGCAGGGTAGTAGATACTTTTGTTTTAAGTCTTCAGTAAAAATGAAACAAGAAGACTTCATTACTACAATCTTAAAGGACAAAAAAAACCAGAAAAGAGGTTGTGTCCTCTTTTCAACTTGTGTGTGCCCATTAAATATTCAAAACCGTCTACACTAAGAAACAGTTTAGGAATTCATTTAATTTTTCTCCCTCAGAGTTTTACTAAACTTCCTCCCGACAGAGAGATGCTTTTATGTATTAATTTCTGGGAATAGTTTGCTCTCCAACACCCAGAGAAGATTTCCCTAATCAGAAGATAGACCTAAATACATAGACATTTTTCATCACTAATACATTTCATCACTAATGAATTAATTAGTGGTGTTCTCCAGAGGGGAAACATTTTCCAAGTTTTAATGTGGATTTCTTTGAAATCCCACAACTGAGCGAACAGGACAATGTCACTGGTGGTGTGGGGATTTTGTTATTTTTGGGGGTTTAGTTTTGTTTTGTTTTGTTTTTTACTTTCTGTCTTAAATAGTATGTATTGCATAAACTCCAAAAGAGTTGCATATGAGAGTTCCTATGACTGTTGTCTCATCAGTCATAGGAAAATGCTCAGCATGGTCGGTTACACGTGGAATTTAAATTACCTAATATAATAAACTTGAGGACTCATTTTCTTACAGTTTGCTAAAGGATCTAAGTATTTCTGTTTAAATGGTCAAGCCTATTTCACATGTTGAAATAAATCTTTTTGTTGTACTGGAGAGTACATTAATTATAAGTTATTGTTATAAAATGGAGTTTATAGGATTATAACAGATTTGACTGATTTTACATGGTATTTTTTATTTTAAAAAAGCTGAATAGTATAAAATATGATAGGGATCAACTTTGTGGAATACATGTTCATCTGCCAGAGTTTAGAGTGTGTATGCATCTGGTCCAGTGAACTAAAATTTTGCATCAGACATTTGGAAGAGACGTCAGAAACGGCTGAATTTGTTTTTTTCTTCTGAAACACTGGTACGGTTTAGCTGAACACTGTCTTACCACTAAACAGGCGTAGATAAAGAGTATTTACTTCTGCTGATTTTAAAAGATAATAATAAAAAAATCAAGTGTAACAGATGGCTTAGCTGCTACAGGCAGCTGAAAATGCAAATAATTTGTAATTATAGTAAGTTATGGTTAGTGGTTACTCATCAGATAAAATACTTCATGTTGGAGCAAAAGTAGCTAGTTTATTTCCCTTATGAGACAAATTTTCCTAACATAATCCTTGTAAAATAAAGTTACTCTTAGTGAAATAATTCCAACATTAAAATAAGTAACAAAGCCCCCCCTTTCAACAAAAGAATAATTAGTATTTCAATTTATTCTCTAGACTAGGCAGCTAATACAGCTTCTACAAAGTATTCATCGAGTGCATTTTCAGGACCAGATAATGCATTTCCAAATTATATAGACTGACAATATCAACAAAGCCGCTTTATTAGTCCTGCTTTGGCCCTGTGGTATCATTAAAATCGCTATTTGTATGCAGCTTGATTCTGTTAATGGAAGATGGTGATCTAATTTTTAGTCATTATAAGTTATCTATGACTCTCAGATGATATCTAACTCTCACATGATTTGTTGAAAATACACACCTGTCACTTGCACTAGGAAAGAATGTGCTGCTTTAGTTATTTTTTTAATCTTTTTTTTTCTGCTTCCTTATGTTTTATTTAAAAAATAAGAAGGAAAAAACAATTTTCCTTATAGCTGCTAAGGCTTGCTTCCCCGCTGCAGGATGTAGTGACTTCAGTAAGGTATTCACATTTTAAGTCAGAAGCGTAAGGCCCCGTGAGCGCAGTGTATGAGGGTAAGAGAGTAACAAATTCTCTGCTGGAGCAACAGAGCTTTGTAGCCAAACCCCATTTTACAGTGGATGTTTTGCGGAGCCGGAACGAGCCACTGGCAGAGGGTCTGTAACGGCCAAGCTGACAGTGAGCAGGAGGAATTGAATGGAGCTTTGTGGAGAGTAGTGCTGCGGCTGTGAACTAAAATGTAGGCTACACATCTGGTCAGAGGCACGTGTCGCTGACCGAATAAGAACCTCGGTGCTTTCTTAAATGACATTAAAATTAATGCTATACTTCCATCACTTTGCTTCTGCTACCCTGCCACATGGTTTTCCATATTTTACAGTGCACACATCATTTGAGTTCTGAAGCAAATTTGCTTAGTCAAAAAGTCAGCTGTATTCAAATTATTCATAAGGGAAATTGCATCTTAAGCAATTAAAATGTGTGCTGGGTAAAAGAAAATGTTGCTTCCTGAAAGGAAAAAGCGGATGCTTCATCTGTGAGAAATCTTATTACAAGTTCTTTTCTTTTACTAAGCACCTAATATTAAAAAGAAACTTGTTCCAATCAGAGAGGAACCATACAAGGACATGGTGGAAAAAATTATTTTAATTTACATTGGTGCTTTTCTTATTCCAGTTGTGATATTGTTTCTTCCATGCCTAGGCTCTCCCCTGTGCTCTCTCCCACTCTCCCCCTCCCCACCCCCCGCAAAGAAAAAAAGTTCTGCTACTCGTACAAGGGATTGTACATTAGTTTTCTTTTCATTGAATTTCGTGTACCAAGTGTGATCCATTCTGCATAAATGAACATCCCTTTGAGCTTGACCTGCAGTTATATGGGTGATGGGAGAGCAAGACTGATGTGATCAGGTTTTGGATTCTGGAATTGTGTTCCCCATATGGCACAGGGGTTAATTTACTTGAAGAAATGTGGGGGAAGTGGATCTAGAATAAACACTGCAGTCTCATCATCAGTCTTTGACAATTTAGTAGGAAGGGAAATGAGCTAGGCCATATTTAAAATCAGTCTGAGAGAATAAAGTAGTACATTGTGTATCTCTTGCCCCCTGAGACTATAAATTACCCCACTTGAGCTGTTAAAAAAATTGGATTCTGCTAGATGCATGTCTAGTCACTGATCTGCAATTTATGACTCTTACAGCAAAATTGTATTATTTGGGTTGTCTTTTCCTTACAAATTAATAACTCCTGTAAGCATTCTCTGCAAGTTTTTTTTATTAAAGTTTGCAAACCTGCGTCGAAAAAGTGGATGAACTGAAAATATACAACCCACCCTTCCATAATCATCAGTTGCTTTTCTTACTTGTAGAAGAAACTCTTGTTCATTTCCAGTATTTCTGTGTCCAAAGTGTCAAATAGCTGACTTGATGCTTGATGATTCTCTACCAGTCAATGATGCACATTTAAAGATTTCCTAAATTTCTGGGTCCTGGGTATTTCTCAGTTGTGTGCAAGATTATGGCTATGGCAGTGCCAAGCACAAAAGAGATCATGGTTTTTTTTGCATGGAAACTCACAGAGGCTGGCCTGTGGCGTCTCTTGATGGTCGGGTGAAGGGGCAGAGATGGACTGAACAGGGAAGCTCGTCCTTGTTTTGGAGGCTTGTACCCAGGGCATGGGGGTGCAGCAGTGCCAGTGGGCCAGTTCTCCTTACTCAAACCATTCGACAGAACTGGAGGGAGAAGAGATCTGTGACGTTTTGCTATGTATCATGCTCCCTTGGAGAGGCAGGAGGAAGCCTATTTTGATTTTTACTTGCAGTAATCATTGGGTAAAAGGAGATTGATTGATTGATTTTTGTCATCTCTTTGCAGCTTACCTGCTGCTATGGTTTTTTACCTTTTTTAACCAGCTCAGTCTGCCTCCTCAGCTGAATCAAATAGAATACTTAAGGCCGTATTGTACCATCAGTTTCCAAGCAGAGTCCTACTGGCTTCTGTGAGGAATTCATTTTTAAAAATCAATGGCATGATACGATTCAAAATAATAGAGAGCAAAGGGACAGGGAACTTAGTTCATCCGTGACCCATGATACTGAAAAATCCGTTAGTTGCATCGCACAGAGCATGTACTGGGCAGTGCTGCACGTGCTTCGTTCACAGGCAAAATGTCCTTATTTTAATGCAGCTTATCGACTTAAATGTTGTAAAACTGCTTCTGAGGGAATGCAGGCTGATCTGCCTTATCCTTACAGTTTATCCAAGTTTATAAATTAGCTCTATACATTATAAGTGTTTTTCACTGAAATGAAGTACTTGAATTTTAGCATTTTAAAAGCAACATAAATAAAATACTTGTATTTTTTCATACTGCTATATCAAAAAAATATACCCATAATCATAAATCTTAAAATAATTCCACTTAGGGTTAGCGTGTTTCGGTGCTTGGAAGCGTTACTCTAATCTTCTCTAGTGTCAATTTGAGGTACAAAATGAAACTGAAAACCACAGAAGCAAGGTCAGAGCTATTGTGTTATTAAAATTTTTTTTTATGAGAGTCTAATGTTGTATTTTATAATTTGTTTGTATAATTTTATTTTTCCTGAATGACGCAGATATATCTCTCTTACAATATTTTGCTGTTGATATCTTTCTCCTCCTTTATATTCCTCAAAATTTAAGACCTTCATTCTGCTTCAACTTTGTGGTCTTCCAAATCAACAATTCAAACCTCTCCCCAGTAGAAAAAATCCAGTCTTTGCTTCTGATTCTTTAAATTTTTTTCCCTTTCTGTATGAAATTCTGAGCCCACTTGCTCTTATTTTGGAAAATCATAATAGAAATCCAGTTTTTTAAGTTGGATCTCTGTAACTTTTTTGGCACGGATTAGCTGTGGAAAGACAAATTGGTATCCGTGATTGGGGAAAAGGGAGGACAGTTTATTATATGTGAGCTAAATAGTTATAAACAAGAATAAAAATGAGATGCTTTAATAGTGTCTCTGAGTAATCCTTTGCTTTGTTGAAAGCACATATTATTCTGTGCTATCAAAATATGCACATCTATTATATAAGTTAGCATTTTTAATAAATACCAAATGCAGCCAGTGACTGCATGTTAAAATGTCCGTAACCTACTTTGTACATACAGCCAGCTTTCTAAATAAGCAGGAATTAATTAGGCTTGTGGGGGGAAATAAAAAAATTAAACAAAATAATAATGAAAACCCTTCAAACCAATGACCTTATTTTATAGCCCAAATGGGACAATAAATCAGAGAAAAATCAAGCAAAGCACGTTAAATAGGAGGGAGAGGGTTTAAAGAGAAGCAAAATAAATAGTTCAAGATCCAACCTTTAGGGGCATGATTTCCCTTTCCAGATTGCTTATTTAAAAGCGTTTTGTATGTAAATCTATGACAGCTCTTGAGTCTGTCTTTCTTTTGTTGACTGATTCTTCCATTTGCACTATATGTCACAGGACTGTGCAAGAGAAATGTCCTTGGTTTTGCATCCTGTCACACCTGGAAACAGTAAGCATGGTCAATATTGTGTTGTTCTAGAGACTGGAAAACCGTTTTTTCTCCTTCTGCATCTTCCTACCCCCCTCCACAGATACACAGACGCTGCCCCTGAGGAATCCTAAAAAGGGAATTTGTTGTCACTGGAGAATGTGAAATACCCCAAAGAGCCAGGGGCTGGTTGGACAGTGCTGTAAGCAACCTCTGCCCATGACTCTGGGGAGTCTGTATTGAAATATTACCTGAACGTCTTAAACAAAAGATTAATTGAAAGAGCAACTAGATTGCATTTATTTTCATATTTCTTAATCTAACTGGAAGAAGCACAGTTCTAGTTAGCTTATCCTTTATGTTATTGTTAAATAATAGAGAGATTTTAAAATGCATTTATGGCATCTGGTATTTGTGGATGGATAGAATATTATGTCTTAGGAAGGGAGATACTGCTAAGAGAGGCAGCACATATAGTTGAAGTATTGCATGAAAAACCTTTTGGATATTAGAAAGCACTTATGGGAGAGCAACAAATGGAGCTCCAAGCAATGGTTCCAAAGAGAATGAAAGCTGATAAAAGTTGAGATGATAGCTACTTGTCTTTAACCTTAGTAACATAAGCTGTGAGATCTTACACAGCAGCTTACGCAGTTGCATGTTAAGATGCAGAGGAGTGCTGAGCAAGTCTGCCTGTCTTTCCTCTTTCTTCTGTAGACAGGGCCTGGTTTAAATGTATCTGGAATCTGTGGATCGGTGCGGGAGACCAGCTGTGCTTGACTGCCACCTCAAGATCAGCAAACATCAAATAAAAATGTAAACTCTTAGGAAATTAAAAAAAAAAAAAGAATTATACTTTTGAGAAGAGACGGGTGTGGCTGACTGAAAGCAGCTAGATCTCGCAGCAGAGGTGCACTGATGATGATCAGCGAAGCAAGTGTGGGAAGGAGTCTAATCTGGGGAGCCCTAGTGGGCTTTCTGGCCTTTATCCCTAACTTTTTGTAAGGGAAATACTGGGATGCTTCAGCACCAAACAGTAGTTGGCCAGGTCACACGCTTTTGTACGTAATTAATATGTATCATCCAGGAGGTGGATGCAAAGTGCAGCTGCAGCCATGAAATACTCTGGAGTATTTGTATTTAAAAATATTGGAATTAAGCACTGTATTTTTTACGCGTACGTGAGTAGAACTTTGAAGAATACAAGAAAGACAGCTTTAGATTGTGGGATAAAAAATAAATAGATAAAAACAAGGAAGGGAAATTGGTTGAGTTTATTCTATTTTTGATGGCTTCCTGTGTAAAGCTGGGAAATGATCAAAGGCAGATGATGCATGTGTGTGTTTCAACTTCTACTCCATCTCTATTTTTGGGGGATTTTTCTGCAACTTTAAAATGGAAAGTTGAAATGTTCCGTCTTGAAAAGAGAAATGAAACATTTTGCATTTTCCGAGAGCAAACAAACCAAAATACATCCAAAGAGAACAGGCTGTTGAATTTCAGCCAGTTAAAAATAGGCAACGAAAAAAATGTATTTCACAGAATGAGCTATTTCTTAAAATGCATAAATTTATATTAGAGTTCACCATTTGTTAATCCATTGATATTGCCCCCCCCTTTACATCTTTCTAGCCACAACACACTTGCGTTCATATTTTTGTGAAATCTTTGGGATTACATTTCCAGTACTAAGTTCTTCAAATGTTCTGTCATAAAATGTATGTTTACCACAACATGCAATTATAGGGCAACATTGCACTATTCATTGAGCGTTCTGTAATCTGTTATTACCTACACGCTGTAAAAATGCTCTCAAAATGCAGTATCTGTTTAATACCTGCTGATATCAAATATCAGGAAGCAAGAACGACCCTGACAATTGCAATTTGGGGGTTTGTTTCAACTCCTACTGAAGCAGATAATAGCCTATATCTTCACTTAACTGGATGATGGATCTGTCACCAAATAAAAAGAATATGCCAGATTTCTTGCTCGAGATGTATATAGTGATACTGGAAGCATGTATCTTTAAATTTCTCTTTGTGTTCTTTTTTTTCCCCCCTTCTACTGATTCGATTTACGTACTTGTTTTTTTCCACAGGTGCCTCAAAATGTAAGAGTGATTGGAACTGCAGCTTGTCACCTTCCAAATGGTCTCTGCACAAAGGTATGACAGAAGAAATTGATTTTCACTTTTCATCAATATTTCTAAATTGTAACGCATACTTTGTAGTAAAAGAAGATGCATCACCCTGGATTTTTTTTGGTCACCATTCCTTAAGCAAAGTGCATTAAGAGCTACTAGCGTGGAAGTTTCAGCTTAGTAATTTACAGACTACAAATGGATTTCTCTCTCAGAGTGATAAGTCAGCCAGTGAACCATGTATAGTACATAGGTGATGGGCAATTCATGAGCTGGATGTGGGGTTTTGGTGTTTCTCCTCAAAGTTTGAGACATAGAATGAATTTTGACTGAGCCTTTCCAGACCTTTCCAAATTTACTTGCATTATTTAGCTGTTACCAAATGGGCTCAGATGAGATGGACATCCCTTTCGTAAGTTCATTTTTTGTCTCTGCTGTTAGTGGTAAGATTTGAAGTATTGTTTGGGCTGATTTTGTATACCTAATAACAGCTCATCTTCAAAATTCAATATACAGAAAGGTTAACTATGACTTTTCCATGTATTCTCATTCATCATTTTAATCTGACTTTGAGCAGGTCTTCTCAGTTCAAAGCTGCTCTGATCACTCACACCTCCTTCACTTACAGGGTTAGCTCAGGTAGGAGGGAAAGAGCTTTTGGATCTCCTGGGAGAGCATGTTTTCTAGCAATTACTGACACTGTTCTGCATCTTTTCTGGATGAATTTGCTTGTCTGTGTTTGTCAAACTTTTTCCTTTGATGTTTACATTCAGAAGAATGTTACTGTATATCGAATTTCTTTCTCTGAAATTAGAAGTGAAAATTAGCTTCTGGGAGAGGCAAGACTAAAGTAGCTCATGCCAGCTTAAAAAGACAGCTGAACAAGACATATTTTCTCTTCCATTTATCTATTGAAGTCACTTCTCGAGGACCCTGTGAAGGCTATACTTAAAGGTATATCAGAAGAGCTGTGTTTAAGATGTACGAATGTACATCTTGAATCCCTAAATATTCTCCAGGTCAGCTTAAGAACATATTGTGCAACTGTAGAAACACGACTGAGTATATTTTATTTTTATTATAACACGAGAAAAGCAAATTTAAGCACAGCAAGAACAATACTGCTTTTATTAGTTGAACCACTTCCTTTCTTACCTCTTTTCTAAGTCTTCATCTTGTTGCCATGAGTGCTTAGCTTGGAGGAATGAACTCTTCTGGAAAGTAATTCTGGGCCATCCTGAAATGAGTTTTCAAGTTACTTGTTTATGACTTTCAAGGCACAGTTCACATATAGTCTCTTCTTATCATTATTAGAACTTGTCCCTGTCCTAAGTGTATGCCTATTAATAAATTGTTGTAATAAATTCACTCATTATGGGACCTAGGTATTGTGTGAGTGCAGTCTGAAAGAAGTGGGTCATACTGAGATTACAAACAGTTTGGCTGGCCTGGAAATGAAATTCAGAGTTCAGAAGGAGAAACTGAAAGATTTCATTCAAGGATATAATGTCCTAAGTCCCTGCTTTTCTCTAGTTTCACCGTATGGAGGATTGCAGAGCCTGCACACGAGCAAGCAGTGATCCAATGCCTGAGTTAAGGACACAAGGACTGCACTCACTTCTTTATTTTGAAATTAGATTTAAATAATCATGATGGGTGACTACAAAGGAAAAATATCACAAAACGTTCCCTCATTATCTCCAAGTGTAATACTTAATAGTTGGGTAGGACCCTGCCTAAATATTGACCACAGGAAACTGTAGATCTTGCAGCCAAATCAAATTGAAGTCAATATTTGTTTTCCCTACTTTTTAAAGCAAAGTACTGAAAAACCCTATAGCATTTTAGTCATTTAGCAATGCTAAATTAAATTAATCTCTGTGGGCTAGGCTGCACCTCTAAGCACAACAGCACTGAGGAGGGATGTGCTTGAAGGAGAGCATGGAAAGGAAGGGAAGGAGGAGGGAGGAGAGGGGGAGAGAGGAGGGGGCAGAGGTAGGTGGTTAGTTGGTGTGCATACCCATGGGACTACAGCCTTTCTGCACTGAGATGTGAACAAAGTGCCTCAGAGGAAGCCTCAAACAGGGTAATACCCAGCTCTCATTATTGTTTCTACTGAAAAAGAGAGTGTGCACAACTCTTGTGGACTTTGTAAATGCAAGCAAGGTTGCCTTCCCCAAATCAGTTGGGTACTACACAGTGCACCTTGTCATCCTACCCAGCAACTCTTCCCTCTTCTTTTTTTTTTTTTTCTTTCTTTTTCCCTCTCTTTCCTTCCTCCAGTAGGTGGATTTTTGAAGGATTTTCATTTTCCAGGAAATACAGACTTTCATACTAAATGAGAATGAAAAATACATTTTTCCATTTCCTAGCGAATGGGAATTTTATCTTTCATTCAACCTTTATTAAAGGCCGGGGAGTAAATTCCCGCATGTTCTATTAACCTCAATAATGTTCTGAATCTTTACACCAGCTAAGGCAGAGCTTCCAGCATACTTGCTCCCAGTAGTCATTCCAGTGCTCGTTGGCTACCTGAGGATAACTCGGCAATTGACTGAACTCTAATTTCAGAGCAGGTTCTTCTTTCTTTTCTCTTCTCCCATCTGCTTCCCTTGTCACTCAGCATTTTCTCCTTTCTCCCTTTTTCCTTTTACCACCACCCTGTGACCATTGCTCAACTGGTAAGCTGAGACTGCTGAATTGACTTATTGAGAGAAAGAAGACAGAACATTTGTGTGTGCTCATTGATACTGAACATACAATGGTATGACATATTACAAAGACACATGTAAACTTCTTGGGGTAAATGGTTGATGCAGCCTACAAGTATTTCCAAACCTCACGTTCACCGGTATGAAGTCTGTTCAGAGTATTGGTAGGTGTTTTGTCGTGGGGGTAGGGGTGTGAAAGGTTACGAACTGTTTTTCATCATGAAAATTAATTTTGCTTTTCCTGGTGCGTATTCTCTTCAAAATGTTTTTGTTCCATATGCACTGAACCTGTGAAAACAGCTGTGTGAACATTCTTTGCTGAAACATGTTAAACTGTGGGTATATAAAAGTATAAGAAAAAAAATCCATGTGTGATATATTAAAATGGAAATAGTAGTAACTTATTTAAATAAAATGTGGTTGTCAATAATAAAGGAGATTAAGTTTCATCATTTGTTGTTTATCATTGTATTAGCTTTAGTCAGAAATGAAGTCTCCATGATAAGTGATGAAAGAATTGTAGGTATGTGAGGGATTTTTTCACCTGTAAAATAATTTGGCTTAATTTCAAAGATGTGAACCAACTGTATGCAGCTTGCTAGATGAAATGTCTTGTTTTATGTTCCAGCTCCTTTATTCACTTCCTCGTTCACTGAAAAATGTATTGTATTTGCAGAACAATAGGTAAGCTCTTCAGTGTCTAATTTAATACCTGTCAATACTTATGGGTACAAATGGGGAAAAACATTCTCACAAACTCTCTTGCATTTTGAAGTTCAATTGCATTTAATTTATATTTTTGATCATACACTGCCTCAAGCTCTAAATTTTATTAGCGCTGCTCTTCATTTCTTCCAACTAGTGTGATTGTAAATTAATTCTTATCAACTTTTGGAACAGAAATACGAAGTAGATATACCTGAACTTGAAAGTGATGGTAGCAAAGGGAGAGCCAAACAAGAAAAGCACAATACAGACCTAAAATGAGCATTGACTATAAAATCAGTGTTATCCGTAACAGAAAAATATGTTTTCTTAGTCTCTCCTCTGCGCTTTAATTTTTATTTGTGTGTGTACATGTGTGTACGTACAAACATGTCTTAAACCTGCTGCACTCAGTTTAATGTTCATTTTTTTCCCTTTGCGCAAGCAAACATCAAAACAGTATTATGCTCTTCTCCTTATTTAAATTCTAAAAACAAGTATACCCCAAAGTGATGTTTTTATTTTTTTTGTTGTTGTTTTGCTTCAATATTTTATTCATGCAAAGTGGTAAGTAGGTTAGTAGGTATAACAAAGATTCTTAACTCCAAGTATCCCTTTTCTTCTCGGTCACAACGTTCCCTTTATATTTCAGCTCTAGTAGCCATATTAGGAATGCAACAACAGTGTCTTGTCTGTAGCCAAAAAAATATCCCACAACATAGTTAAAGTGAAATACACTTTAACTGATTTTAGCTATGCTGGAGTTTTAAATTGTGAGGCAAAAGCCTGTTCTTGAACTCCCCATCCCTTGCAAATGTTGCAGAGTCTTGTCATAAAAACTGCACACTGCATAATCACAGCTTTCTTCTTTTCCCCCCTGCTTTTAAACATAATTTGCAAGTATTACAAAGAAAAAAAGAGTTGGAAGGGTATTTTCAAATTCTGTATCTCCCACCCAATACCCTACAGATTTTTGTGAAGTGTATAACCGTGTCGCTGTGTTTCTTTTTGAATGCTTGTTGCTGTGTGAGAACAATATGAATATAATTATGAAAATTCTCAGTGCAAATAATAGAACATTTTGACTCTAAAGAAACAGTAAAACGGACGTTAGAGAAATGTGCTATCAAATGCATGAAATTATCCCTGTAACGTATGCAATGTAGTACCTAACGTGGATCCTTGACACTAATGGGTTAGTTTGGGGCTTCTTGGATTTTTTTATTTTTTTTTTTTAGTTTTGGAGATTTTGAGTGTCGGGGTTTTTTGTAATGCAACTCTTAAAATGCTAAAATTAACCTTTATCTGGTGTGCTGCATAAAAATTGTTGGACAGATCATTTACACAAGGATGCTCAAAGTTATTGATATCAAAATTAAATTTAGTTTCATGTTTCTGCTGAGAAGTGACATTTAACCATATTCCTTGAAATAATCTGTATTCAAGCACCATAATATTATGTAGTATGGATGCTGTATATGAAAGTTTATATTGACAGAATTGTGGCAAGTTGTGAACTTCATGGTGAGATTTCAAGATGTGTTTGAAATACAAACATTTAAAAATACTCACCAAATACTGTAAATATTGTCATATATTTCATTTAATTAGGCAGTCCTGTGGTTTTTTTCCTACATAACTGTATTTAATCACAAGATAAAGAAAATAATTTCTTTCAAAATATATCATGAAATGCCCATCCATTTACTTCAGTGGAATTTTACTAGCTTTCCATGGAATAGCTGCATATGGAAAACTAAAGGTAATTACTTCGTCTTTTTTTTCTTCTTTTAAAGTTGCAAGGACTCCTTCTGGAATAAAAATAATGTGTGACCCATGATGTATGAATAAGGTTTCTTAATTACTATTCTTTTAAAGACCTCTAGATCTTGTTTATGCCTGTACTGTTTAGGGGAGTAAATTAGATTTGGCTTTTATTTATTTTATTGGGGTACACTGAAAAACCTAAGCACACCAATTGCTTCTGATAGCATTCATTCTTCAATACCTGCAGCCTATCCCATATTTCAGCTATTTTGGTGAAGTTGGAAAATCAATTCTGTTTTACAAATACTAATGCTGTGATCATTATCTTTGCTCTAAGGGCTTGCATTTGAACACAACATAATTCAGATTAATAATGCATATTTAATAAATGCTAACATAAGTACCAAGGAAGCACTTTGGTTTCTAAATGAATCTCAGCATACGGTTGTAATATCTAATCAATAATTAATTATAAGCTAGTTGACCCAATAGACTCTTGCTACTTGCACGTATTAAAAAAGAAGAATCTGGTAAACAGATCAGAAAACTAGAAAATATAATGTAGAATCTCTTTTTGCACTTTCTCTTTACTCGGGCATGAGATTAGGATTTATTTAGCGTTCAAGAGCCCTCGTAACTCCGTACAGAAAACTCAAAAAGCAGATGAATCCTAAATACCGGAGTGAGTATCCTAGCACAGTGCAATATGTTTGTCCTCCGGTCAGGGGCCTGGTACGCTTTCAGCAGGCTCAGTTGTGGAAGAGGTGTTATATGGATCACAGTGGCTCAAGGTGCAGAGGCCGTCTAACTCCCGTGTTGGTTGTTGGTGCCGTAGTTGGCAAGCCAAATTGATGCAAGGATGGTCCTTCCCAAGTTGTCACGGTCCTTCCTGTACGTTTTTCCTGAGAGATGAGTGAGTGAGTATTGCCAATAGCCAGTGCTGAAAAACCCCCAACTAGCTTGCAGAGGCTATATGACACACCGGGAGTGACATCCTAGCAACAGGGTACCCTAACAACCTGCTAATCCTATCAACTGTAAGAAAAGATTGAAGAGTGCCGAGTCTGAACACATCTTTGTTGCAGAACACCTGTACTAGGTGACCTACATAGGCATATATGGGAAAAATAAAATAGTTGTCTCAAAATACATCTCTGACAGCTCTATCTCTGGTCCAGTATCTCATTATATTGCCTTGTTTTTTATGTCCGTAACAGGGTTGTGCTTGTATATTGGTGAAACAATGGACTGTTTGCCTTCCTTTAGTAACCAGGCAGTAATCACATGTTAGTAGATGCACTCTGGTACATGGATTGCTTCTTTCTCACTTGTCAGCTGTGTTTTGGCAACTTTCTACTCATAGAGTAAGAGTAGAACTGTCAAAGACTTTACTAATTCATTATGTTAAGGATGCAGCAAAATGATTGATGTGTGATTTAACAGTTTATTATTCTTCATTAAAAATGTAATAGAACATTAACGGAGTTTTGTTCTCAAAGGTATTACATGTAGAGGGAAGACAGAGAGGCTACAACAGCCTTACAGGTTTGTATATTTTTAAAGTTGCATGACAAATCATATTTGCTTATCCCAAAGCCTCATTATGCAGTAAAACAGAGTTAATGAGAAATCAGCTTTAGTGTTCAGAGGTCTTAAATTTTGGCAAATCTCAGCTGATTGTCAGTTCAGAGATGCATAAATCTGATGTTTGGTCTCTTCCTCAGTAGCTTCTAGGGAAGTCTACTCCACCTTAATAATTCTATGCAGCTTTCCAATTAATCACTCCAAAGTAGCAATCAAGTACCTCCTCCTCATTATCAGCAATGTTTCTGGCTATGTGTAATAGCTTTACTCCAAAACTTTTCCATTGTTTTCTTTCCTGCTTCCTAGATTCATCTCATTTTTGTGAGAAGAGACACAGCAAACTAATAAGAAATGAATTAATTTGTATTTTTTCTTTTCTGTTTGTAAATTCTATATAATTAATGAACATGATGTAGGCATGAGGTGTTCTAAGAACAGTTAACAGACAGTGCTATAGGTCTTACAGTCCAGAAAACAGGCAACTCATTTCCCCTTTGCACTCCATAAATAAAATGATTGCCCACTTATGAAACACAAAATAATCCTTCATTGTCTTTTGTTAATTTATTTATAAAGCAAGATTAGACTCCTTATACTTAAAATGGAGAAAGTGTATTTCTCAAATAAAAGAATGATTAGAATAAGGTATCTGTACTATTTTTCATTTAGAACACTACATGAAATAATTTTTAACAGCTTGATAGTGAATTAAGTTTCTAATTGCTCTTTGTGGCACCTGAATAGAGCTATTTTTCTGTTTGATGCACTGCATGTGCATGAACAATCTCCATTTACTTAAGAAGACTGAAACAGATTATTTTCATTATATTTTGGTGCACTATAGGAGCAAAAACTTTGGTTTTAACTGGGTGCATAAATTTTTTAAGATTTTTTTTTTTCTGTCGTAAGATTTTCATTTGCAGGTATTTCCTTGAGAACCTGTTCAAATAAAACACCCCTCAGAAACATATGGAATAATGAAGCATTCAGGCTTTGGCTATACCAATGAGAGAAGGGAAGAAAAGACAGCCTCCTCCTTTTGAAGTATTTCTCACATAGTTTGTACGAAATGCTTTCTTCAGGAAGGAAAGCATATTCTGACCCCAGATATTTCTCTGTTTCCCAGTAGACTAATTTCAGTCTCCTACAAGAGACTATAAACCAGTTTTGCAAAGGTCAGCAAAGAAAAGATTGCATGGCCCTGGGCTTCGTATTGTGCATCTGACAATGATCATATTGGATGTGAGGGCAGGAAGGAAAAAAGGTCTCTGGCAGGTAGGATGGGGGGTAGAGGTGCATGATTAAGGACTCCTTTTGCGTGTTTAGCACAAGCAGTTTTTCTTTAATGTTCATATTCGGGAATACCTCCTCACTATATTAAAACAATTGCTATAGCTGAGAATCCAGAGTAAACGTAACTCTTCTTTTCCAGGTTAAAAAAGGAGTTAGTCCTATCATGGTCCTAATATTTTGTAAATATAATCTAAAGCTCACAATCAAATTAGGAGATAAAAATAGTTCTCTGTTAGAAAACATCAACTTTGATCCATCAGTTTATGTAAGTCCATTTTATTTTCACATAGGTTAAAAACAAACAAACAACAACCCCACCTCAGTGGGTTTTCTATGGTGCTGAAAGTCTTTCTGTGCTGTGCTCGGGCCTTTGTTAAGACTGTTAGAGCAAAAAAAAGCAGAAACAAACTAGAGTCATTGGCAGTGAACATGTTGTTTATTGATATAGTATTTTCTCTTTTCCATTATCATTCATCATATTTCGCTCATCTGAATGATACATATGTATGTAATTTCTTACTGCTGTGGGTTTTTTCTCAACTAAATGCAGAAGAGAGGAATCTATAGTTTTGCTCCATGTATCTCTAATTTGAAAACGTAAGATGTTGAGGAAGTTCTGTTGAGCTTGCAACAATCTATTGAAAATTAGCTCATTTGTATGAGCTGAATCAAGCACAAAAATGTCAGGTGTGTTCCTTTTTCCAGCATCATTGCTAATCTATAGTTTTGATAACTGAAGAGAAGTGATGTATAATGAAAATTTCTACTGTGCTGTGTATCATTAGCTATTCCTTATTACAGTCAGCCATCTATTCATCCTTTCTGGATGTACTCATGAATAAGATGCATAACAAACTTATGTTCTGGTTTTTTTCCTCATTAAGAATCTGATATCTTGTTCAGCAACACTGAAGAGGAAATGATTTGTGTTCAGTTCTCAGTGTGCATTTTATAACCCATAGAAAATTAAAAATAAACAACAATATGTACAGTGATTTTATATACTGTCTTCATATAAATTAGAAGTGTTTCCAAAAATTCTTTCAGAACTGGTGAATGTATGCTAGAAAACACCCTAGCGACAATACAGAGGCTTTTTATCAGTGATGCATAGTGTATCGGATGAACCAATGTATAGCAGATGGATAGAGTCTGCACTTAATTCTTCAGTGTGATGCAATTATTCAGGCTCTCCTCAAATCTGTCTCATTTAAGTGATGATGTTTAGTAGGCTTTCCAGTTCAACAGGCTTACAGAGTATAGAAATAAACGTATTTTTCAGTACATTCAGTGAAAGGTGAGAATAGAATGATCAGTGACTAAGAAGGAAGCATAAGATGTAGTTCACTTCCTATCTGATCAGGAAATCCATTCACAGTGGTTTAACTGCAGTTAATTTCTGGTGCTTTTCTTAGTTTGTGTGGAATATAAGCCCTTTTTAGGTTGGGGCTTGGGGGAGTTGTGTGTTTGGTTGGTTTTTTACAGCACCTTAAGCCTAAGAACTCCACAAATACTAAGTGTCTATGAACCTAGGCTTTAGATGCTGCGATATGCTTGGTAACAAATTGAAATTGCATTGCTATTAAAATAAATGTCTGGGACCTGCTATCCTCACTTTTTAGATGCAGATACACTGTTAGGCGCAAAATGAAAACTCACTTGCCCACCTGAAGATGTTTTCCTGCTTGAATGAAGTAGGGAAGAAAAGTTAAAAGAAAATGGAAATAATATTCTCTGTATCTTTCGGACTTTCTGATTGGCACAGTCTTGTGTGTTGTGTAGAAATGTGACTGGTGTTAATGGTGCCTCATACACTCTGTGAAGTACTTGCAGGGCCACATTCTCATCCACTCTGAGTAAAATCTGAAGAGAGCTTCTAGTTCATTCTTAATGTCTTCTGCTTCCAGTCTGAATGTGTTAGCAAACAGATCTAGTGAAAAGTCTCAAGATAAATACAATATTTATACTTTTGCTGATAATCTGTCATCAGGTTCCACTTCATATATACCCTGTAATGTATAGCGAACAAAACTATAAATTATTGTGAATAATTACAGTGCATATACATCAGCCTAGAATTACTTGCTGAAACATAGCCTCTTTGGACTTGGAGAGTGTTTCTCAGTTGAAAAAATACAAAAAGATCTGTTATCTCATTTTACACATAAAACCCTAAGTGATAAGTGTTTTTAAAATAACTCTGTCAATCAGTGTTGTTTGCCCAGATGGAATTATGTTTTCCTTTCCACGCTATCTGTGCCCATATCACTATTGGAGAATTCAAACCTGACAATACTGTGTGTAGGACATGGTTTTTTAATAACTAGTTGAAAAGAATCAAAGAATGCACAGTAAGTTACATGGAATTGGTATTGATCAACAAGGTTTTCTTGAGGCACGACAGGACTTTAAACTGTAGTGCTTATACCAGGCATCTGATTCACTTTGTGTGTATGTCTTGAAAGAAACAAAGAAAAAAAATATAGAAGAAAAAACTAAACGGATAAATTGAGTTATGATAAGTCAAACTTAGAATGCAGCTGCCTATTTTTTGGTTAGTTTGTGCAATGCTTTGAAGCAGAAGTGGTAGGCAAAAGAAGGCTTGGCAATTCTGAGGCACATCACATAAGGGAGTTAAGGAAACAGGACTGTGGTTTAATTAGGCTGCAAATGTGTCTTAACTTTAGCACTGAATATTGGCTCTCTATATTCCAGACATACATATATATACACACTACTATATATATTATACTGCTGCACAGAAACAGGAGGGCAACTGCCTTCAATATTGCTTCCTAAGCTGTTAATAAGAGCCTTGGCCCCAGGGTTTCAATGTATAGGGATGAGAGGTGGGAACACAGACATGAGGAACTGATTCCCTGTGAAGTTAGAGGATAGGAGCCAAAACTTGGTTGTTCTTGCTGGTAATTTACTTGCAGGTTTGATGTGTTCAATGATTAATCTCTTGTTGAACAAGTGAGACTGACAATCCATTCACTTAATATCCCTTGACTGATTAAAGCGACGTTATTATAATTTCCTTCTTTAGTTTTGGCCAGACTCTTCTCTAATCCCAGTATATGATGGAGAGTCATACCCCACTCACATTTTCCTTCACCAGATTTAGCTATGTCCTTCTGTAGTTAGTCTACCTTAACTTGGCTTTTTTTTCTTATATCTTCTTTACTGTGTTTCAGTCACAGCCAGCTCTGTTACTGCTTTGTGTACTTCCTTAATCATTAATTGTACCGAGGTCTTAAATACCGTTTCTACAATTAGTACAGCTTCTCTCTCCCTGAAGATATTTAGATGTATTTCTCTGTACCAGCTCCAAATCGTTTTATCTTTGAAAGGAACGCAGGTATTTATATAAACATTATTGCACTGTAAGTCATGTAGAGCGTTAGTAGCATAGACAAGGTATCTCACAGAAAAACATCTTTTGTCTGGATGTATTTCTTTGTAACAACAAACTATTCTGATTGTCATAATGGGATGGGTAGCTTGAGCTACTGTGAACAGCGTGTTTTGCAATTAACAGGAGTAAGTAGGAAAGGAGCGCACTATCCTCATTTTTAACACATTCACTTGTAATTGAAATAAAAACACAGGCTTCTCAGCATGTTGAAGGCTTAATTTTAATAACTGATGTTTACTTAATGGTTGTAGCTGCAGCTTCCTGAGAGATTGGCAGTTTATAATACGCTAGCATTCCCAGCTGTTATCATTGAAATAAGAAGAAAGAGTAAGAAATTAACAGGGAGAAGACTACTTAGCCACATGGTACCACACAGGGTATAAACTTGACTGTAAAAGAGCTGAACGGTGCTTAGAACATGAATATTTTCGCCAGTATGAAACATGTTTTCAGGTATAGCTGATTTTTATATTGCGCTTACAAGGCCTTCACTGTAAAATTTTTTCAGCTTACTAATACCCTCAAATATTTATACCTATTTGTAATGTATGCCTATAGTACATTTTTTGGCGGAAATCTGAGCAGAATAGATTGATTGATTGGTAGTTATTAGCCTCACTTTGTCAAAGCCAAAATTGACATGATTCTATTCAGATCTTCACAGAAATTACAGTACCAAATGGTATCATCAAATGTAATGTTCTGTAGAAGAATTACATTATGTTTATTATAGTTATTTAGAAGGATGAAGAAATGATATGAAGATCTCATTCAGAAAGGCATTCGCCAGACTGCGGCCCTTTGTGCCCAGCTTCATGCTCGAGTTTTTTTGCTCTCATTGTGTACATTTTGCTGCTTCTCCATCCATCTCCAAGTGCTTTCAAAGGAGAAAAGCAAGTGTTTCAGTTACCTTATCCATTAGATTGGCAAAAAAAAGGCATAAAGTGATGAAATGATTTATGTAGTCTCATGATGCAGGTCAGCTACAAAATCAGCAGCAGAACTAGGGACACCTGGCTGCCAATCAGTATTTTCATCAAGCACCCTTCTATGCCATGTGTAGTGTTATGTTGTTCTTTGTGGGTCTCACCAGAAACATTTAAAATAGAAGCGAGGTTTGGGGGGTTTTTTAGATACAGTTATGGACGTGTGAGTCTTGGAGCACGCAGGCATGCCTGAGACAATGCTGTGCCGTATCGACCCAAGTGAGCACTGAGGACTTGCAGCATCAATCGAGAGATATTAATTCAGATACCTCTGAGCGATGGTGGTATTTGAAGCTCTCAGTGAAGGAAGGCTATGTGCCAGCCACTGAAAAAACATGTCTCATCTATCCTAGGTGATGGCAGGGCATTGCTTTTTCAAGGCACTTGATATGTTGCACTCCTCCTGCTTCTGCAGAGAGCTGGTATTGTGGGCCCAAGAATTGCTGGGAATTAGCTCCTGCTGGGTTCCCGGTGGGGCACCCGAGAGTCCATAAGCCTCTCTACCATAGGTCACTGAAACTACATCGGGATCACCATAAATAACGTCAAGTTCAACTCAAGGTATCCAAAATACACACATGTCATAAATAAATTATCTGTGCTTAGAATTGGGCGAGCAGGCCAGATTTCCACGTTAGCGGCTGAAGGTGACTCCTCCAAGGAGAAGGCAGGCTGAGCCAGCCAAGTGCGAGCGTGAGACAGGGCAGAAGGAGACAGCTGCTTCTGACCCCTGCCTGCAACCCAGAACTGACATTTCCCTTGTGGAAGTAGGCATCTGGAAATGTTCCTCAGCATATTGTATTGAAATGCATCTAGTGGAGGCACCTTCTGCCTCTCCTTTCTAGAAATTGCACTCTTATGGACAATGGGAAGAGAAAGACCAGGTATATGGGTGAGCGTAGCCCGGTAATTGTTAGTGAGGGAATGACTGACATCTGCGTTTCTGTTCCCTCCCTTAGGAGTGCTCTCTTATTTTCTTTTCTTTCTCCTTTTTCCACTTGGATTGCTATATGTTATAGCCTCAAGGTGGTGGTGAAGTAAATATGAAAAAAAAAGCATTATTCATTATGAATTGTCCACACTTCTAATAGTATGGGTATAAGGATGCGGTGAGAGTAATTTGCATTAATGCTTATAAGCTAACTTTGTTGTTGGTTTCTCATAACAACATAAATAATGAACAATAATGAACAAAACTTGTTTTGGTTTAGACATTTCACTGCAGCTATAACCATGAAATGAAAATATAGTTTTGTACAGTCTCATTAGTTTGCTTTTTGCCACAAAATAAAATATAAGCAATAGGCTTTTCTGTTGCAAAGTAATCGTTGTTTTTCAGTATTTCATTTTCTGCACTTCTCTCAAAGTGTTTCTGATAATATAGTTAACCTGGGTATTTTCATTCTTGTAGCATATTATACATTAAGTTAACCTTACATATCACTAGGTACAATTTTTCAGAGTTCCAGCTCAGCACAATTTCTCTTGACTTAGCACTTCCAAATTTAAATCTTCTTTCTAGCAATAAATTCTAACCTGTAGCTTCTGACATAATTTTCTACAAAACCAGTAAGTCCTAGTGGACAAGCTCTAGTGTATGCTAATTTGAGTTTTGAATGAATAGTAAACACAGGTATTCTCTTCATTTCTGCTGTATCACAGAATGGGACCATTACTCTTTCTGTCTCTGAACTTCTAATCCAATCTTCTTGGTATGGATTCTGGAGACAAGGAAAGGGAGATAATAAAAAACTCCATTTCACCTATTGGTCTGTGTCCTGCAATGAAATGTATATGCCCTATGTGATTTTGACTGCAAGTCTGAGATTAGGAACCTGTTGAGCTGAGACTAATTACAAGCTCTAGCATCTAGAAAGAGAAAGACCAGGAGGCCACGTGGCTTGGAGAAGTACAAGGGATTTTCTTCCAGGAACAGGTTGTGATGGGCTTCATCACTGATCTGGGAAAAATACCATGCAATGTGAGAACGAAAAACTCTTTGCTAGAAAGACTGGGAATGAAGTAGGAAGCATTTCTAATGGATTTGTCCTGTTTTTCTAAAGCAGGAATGATTACGTTCAGGCACTCCTACCAACAGCACTGGGAGGGGATGGGATGGGAGAGTGCCTCGAAGTTGCAGAGGTTTCTGATCTTGATCCTCGCCAAATATTTTGCTGCTGGGAAGGAGGAGATGGTCAGGAGATCTTCATCTGGGGCATTGGTAATTGGTGGTGTGCTAAGGACCTGTGTACCGCTTTCTGTTCCGACTGTGGAAGAGTGTTGATTAGCAAAGGTTGAGCTCAGACGAAGCTCTCTGTTTATTAGCGTGGGGAAACCTTTATTGATGTCCATAGCAAACCTGAGATGCTCATTAAAATTAGACTGCCAGTTCACTGCAAGGTTGCTGGTTTCCTGGTTGTATTTAACAGAATCTTTCTTTTCCATATTTCTTCTCTACTTCATTTTGGTTTGTGCAAGCTTATAGACAGGTGCTTGTTCTTAATTTTGCTGCTGTATTGTTTACTCCTGAGTAAGTATGAGAACTAACTGTAGCTTTATGGGGATTTCACCCAGTCAATGTGCCACAAAAGGCAGACTACACTGCAAGTAAGTTTCTTGAAGTCAGAGACTTGTATCTCTGAAAGATTGGATTTACATGTGCTGTGAAAATAGATCTGTGGTATGATCACATCCACATTTCATATTTCTAATTGCAGCTTAACTTGCAAATGGGAACAAGTGTTTCTATCTGAAAAAATCTGACTCCCCAGCTCCCTAGAATATAGGGTCTTTTTTATGGTGCTACAGAGTGTGAATTGATAAGACTAACTGAAAATAATTTTAGGAATTTGCTGACAGCTCCTACTCATCAGGCAAGCTGTCTGTCATCTATGATATCTACTCTTTGTAGCAATACCCTGTAGTTTGAAAATTGTATGTAGCTGTGGGGGGTTTTTTCTCTTTTTTTCTTTCTATGGGCATCTGATGTTACAAGAAATATAGCAAAGGAATTTCAGAATTGCAGGAGTAGGCATAGAAGTGTTTACTTAAAAGGTTGAAAACAAAGCTGAAATATTTTTAATTGAGTTTTTCTTTGCTGTTATGGGAGTAGTATGTTGGGGGGTGTGTTGTGCTTCAGAGCCTTTGTCGTCACAAACCTTCATTCAGTGTTTAAGGTTTTAGGTTTAAGAGAGTGGTGTCTTTAGTGTTGCGTAGTCAGTAAGGTTAGGTCTAGAAGTGGAAAGATACATATGTTTATCTGTACAGTCATTTAGCCAATGATCAATACACGTCTGACGATAAATCAATAGGGATGTAATCTCCAATCTGTGGACTTCGAAGAAAAATCTCCTGAGCGTTCTTACCACAAAATCTATATTCGCTCCTATCTTCATTCTGGCTGATTTATGCTCTGATGCTGTTTGCTTTCAAGGACCTCCATTTCTCTAAGTGCTGCCTAGTAGGTAAGCAACAATCCATCAGCACACTACTAATATCAAGGAGGCTTATATTTAATTACAGATAACAGGCCCAGTGGGACTGAGAACAAAGTAACCAATCACTGGGATTTGATATACTAAAATATAAGGAGAGGAAAGCCATAAAATGTGAAGGACCTTTTTGAAAGGAACAGCTATTCTGATGTTATGCTCAAAACTTATGAAATATGAGAATGAATTATATTTAGTTTCAGTCTGATTTTAATTTTTTTCACATAAATAAACTCTCTTGGTAAAGAAAGGAAGAACTCTCTTAAGTAAGCGGCCAAATATGCCTGTGTTTAGTCTACCCACATTTGGTATTGCCTTAATTAGGTGTATGTAGAAAAATGTGTAGATGTCAGTTCTGTTTCTAACTACAAATGGGCATTTTCATATTACTGGTATTCAGAATAATGTAGCTTATCTTCCTTAATATATAAGAAGTTTTAGTAGCCCTTCTTCCTCTACACTAGAAGTAATGTAGTTCCTCCGTAACAGAGGTAGCATAATGTATTTCCTAAATAAAATTTCTTACATTTTCCTCATGTTCACATGTGTTTGAGCCAGATCTTTTGTACAGGCTTCTGTGTCACTCTAGTATAATAAATCCAAACATTCTGGCTAGCTTGATATTGTTAGGAAACTAATTTAACAGAAACAAAACTAAACAATGTAACTTCAGTTTGAAAATTCTTTTTATCTGAACCTCATATTGATTATTCTGAGCTGATGAAAATAATTTTTAAAAGATGCTTGTTTTATTAATATAAATCCTGACTAATTCTAACCCTAAGTTCTTGCATAACAAATTTAAGTCAGAATAGGTGCAAATAAAAAGTGTACAACTGTAATAGCTGAAGCTTTTAAAATGAGTGGGGATATCTTCATTAGTTAGATGGAGATAAAAGAGCTAGCAGATGGAAGAGGTAGGGAATGTGATGAAAAAGGCAGACACTGCAGCCAGTCTGAAGGAAAGGGAAAATGCCAGTGAGTATATGTAAAGCATATGATGCAGTAACTATTATTGCAGCTAAAATGTGCATATGTCAGCAACTGTGTAAATGAAGATAGTTACTAATTACTGTCAGCTGTTGGTCTTAATTTCGCTGAAGAAATCTGAAATACTGACCTCTGGTTTCTGAAAAGCCAATCTCAAGTTGAGGCTCTTGGAGCATACCTTATCTGTAAAAATGAATCTGCATGCCTATGTAAACGGATTATTGCTAAAGTATCTGTGAAACATCAGTGAAAGCACTAATCTCCAAGGAGAGATAGTTCTGTGAATTTAATTTACTTGTCACTGGATTTGTACCTACAAAGGTTTTTCTTTTGGTTTATCCTATTTATGAAGTCAACCTGAGATTTGGAGTTCTGTGAGGAGTTTTAGGGTGTCTTTTATGGACGTGAGTTTGCAGGTACAGCTATTCACACACTCAAATATCTAAAACTTTTAACATTTTACTGCTTTGTTTTTAGTGAAAATGAGCTTGTAAGTTAAGGAAGTTTTATGAATATGCACTCAATAAAATGCAAAGACTAAGGTGAATAGTTTGTGTAAATCAGGCTGTGGGAAAAGCTTAAGTGGGAAGAATATACATTTGTTTTGTCTCTTCAGATTTGCTACCTACCACTCTGCAACTTGGCATATTACTACTGATACGGGTCAAATTTGAAAAATTACACAGATGTCTGTAATAAAATAATGCCTTCTCTAAAAGAATGATGGGGTGGGCAAGGAGGAGAGAGCTGAATCTTGAAGTTGTCTGTGCTTCCCGATGATATATGAAAGGTAAGCAGGGTTCAGCCAGCTTGTGAACCAAGTGCCCTGACACAAGAGGGAAGAGTGAGTGATTCTCAGTCAGCTGAAAATGTATTATATTGGGTTTTAGTAAGACTATTAAGGATATGTATTAAACACCATGTGGATTCTTGGGACTGCTTTGTGCTCTGGCTTCTGGCTGTGGAGAGAAGCCAGTGAAGAGTTTCTTTTCATTGTGGATGATACTATTGTTTATAGCTGGTTTCTCTGTTGAATTATTCTGGGAGTGCCAGGCAAATTTGGTATTTCACACTGAAAATATAGTTTCTTTTATTTTCATATTCAGAAGTTTTAGTTTCTCTATCCCTATAAAATAAGAGAACATAGAGGCATCTCTGCTAGGTAGACCAGGTGCTGTGTGTTAATTTACCCTCTATTCCCCCCATTTAGGTAAGTTCCTTATCCTTTTCAGGGCTTGAATATTGATGGTGTGATGGGTAGGTATCCAAAGAGTAGCTTTTTCTACTTCTGGATGACTTTTACCTGTCAGGTGGGCACCTGGTATTGTAGGCACCAGAAAGAGAAGTAGCAGCTATAAGTGGGCAGTTGCATGTGAGGATGCAAACTTGAATATGTGGAGTCTCCGATAGCCCCTAAAAAATAAGTTAAATTATTGTTTGGGGTGTGTATGTGTATTGGAAGCCAGGGCTAGGATAATGATCTTCAAGAAAAGCAATACAGATCTTTTTAGTTTCAGCTGCTAATTAGGTTTTACATTTTTTCCCACGTTAGGTTCTAGGACAGTCTGAGAGAGAGAGTAGGATTCTCACTCATGCTTGGTCAAGACTTGCTGTGGTGCTCAGATTTGTAAAGGGGAGCTGGAATAAGGGATTAGAAGTGCTGAGGATTCAGAGGCAGTACAATGGTATATTTCTGAAGTTACTCAACTTCCTTATCATAGCAGCCCAGATAGGTCTGTTTCCCTGCATAAAACAAGATTCTTGTGTTGCTTGCAAAATACTCTGGTACAGTCCTGGTAGGTAAACACAGACCTGCTTCCAGTGCTTGGAATTTCTCCTGTGCATGTGCTTCCGTCAGGTGCATCATTTAATGTACCCGGGGTGTTTGTTTCCCTTTTTTTGGTAGTAACTTTTTAAGAGACATTAATGCAAGTGTTTTAGCAGTTCACGCTTGTGAGAAATGCATCAGTTAGTAGCTGCATGACTTGACTAACGTTAGTAAAACCTTAAAAGATGGAAAGCTTTCAAATAATCTTGAAACAATCCCTGAAAGTCAGATGCATATGTTGCCTATTAACATGAAACATTTTTAAAATTAACGTGGTGTAAATATTTTTGTCAGGTGTATGTGCACATGCTTCTTTTCCTATGTCCTCTGTAGCAGCCAAGAAATCCATCACTCTTTTCCTGACATAGATTGCAGATTTGTGTTGTTTCCTGATTTTTCTTGTTTGTTTTTTAAAATATTGAGTTAAAACCTCATCCTGAATTTTGTTTTGGAGAGGGAGTTTCTGTCAAAATACAATAATATGCAAGTAATTTAATCGTCTTGGTTCCTTTGATTCTGAATGATTGAATTATGTCAGCTTCTATATTGGCAAGTGCACAAACAAACTAAAATAATTATCTCCATAGCCTATTACAAGGAGCAATAAAAACTCTATTTGATATCTTGGATAAATTCTAAATGTTGTATTTTAGTAATGTGTGCATATACACAAATTCATTTAATTCTGACAAAAAAAAAAATGTCATGAGTTTAGAAATGCTGCCCCCAACATACATTAGCAGAATGTACTGTTCTTGCTGGAGTGCTGTGTAAATGTCCATTTTCTTAGCCTTGGGTAATCTGAAGAGTTTAGACACCTGAGCCATCGATACTGGGAAGAAGTTGAGAACTAAAGGGCCTGGTTGACTAACAGCAGAAAGCATGATTTATGAATAATTACTTGAAATTGTCAATGTGTGTAAGCCAGCTTGTAGCTAATATTCAGAGAATCTGACAAGACGTGGCTTGTCAATATGAAAAATAATGTGACAAATTGAAAGTAAGCAGAAGAGATGCAAAGTGTCACCTTACAATTACAAATACAAATGTGATGAATGGAATTGGTAGAACTCTCATCCAATTCTCATTATGTAGATAATTACAAAATAAGGTGTTCATACATTAGCTTTACCTAAACTCGTATGTCCTCAGCACTCAGAATATTCTACTTTGAAGCTAGTGCTGTAGCAAGTTAAGGATTCTTGCTTTTGGCTGTGATAATTAAGATAAAATTCCTGTCTGAGATCTTGTTAGTGCTATGTTATGTTTTCTTCTAGTGCTTGCTTCTGAGGCTGGTGATGAGATACAGTCGCAGCGTAAATGATGGCATCATATTGCTAATTAAATATTAAATGTTCAGATAATCACATTATATAAACGTTGTCAGACAAATGGTTTATTGCATATACATTTAGAACATTTATTGAATTATTTTTTCTAGGTACTAAACTGCTTTCAGTGGAAGCATAAAAATCTAGTCTACTAGAGGAATTAATTCTGAGTGACTTGCCTGAATCCTCTTTAGCTTATGGTACGTAGTAAGACAGTATTTGATGTCAGATAAATGGAAAGCCAGAGTATTTTCTGTATATTTATGATTTATTATGCTACAGTACTAAAAGTATTAGCTGGCCTAATAGCAAACAAAGTTCTCATTATTACTCATATTACTTGGAGAATCTTCAGACCAAACCATTTGCCTGTGTGTGGCCCACTTCAGAATTATCTTATTCAGGTTTCAAGACAAATTCCGGCTATGTGCGAATATCTCTAATTTCTAATTTGCTGATGTGAATGTAGAGAGTTGTCTCAATCAAGCTGTTGTAAACAAATGAATGGATGAGACTTCAGGAACTTTAATATAGAAAATGCATAGGCGTGAACATGTGTAGCGTTAGCTGCTTCAGAGGGAACTGCTCCTGTCCGTGCTCTTGCCCTCTAATACCTAGAAAGTATCTTAGCGTTTGGGGGCAAGTAAGAAGGTACTCTTGGACGTTTGTATAGGAACTGAATGTGATGTCAGCCTATGTTCAGCAGATGATGGCAACTTCGTATGTCACAACCTGAGGCCTGACATCACTTGTGGTGACCGAGAGACTGAAGTCTGGTGAAGCAGAAAATTAATTAACCTGAGGCAGGTCATAGTAAATCCTGATTCAGATGTGATGTTACTAACCGATGTTCTTCCAGTGCTAACCAATACTCTTCATCTACAATTTCCTTGCTGCTTTTCAAGCTTTTCTAAGTTTCCTCAAGTGCTGGCCCCTATCATCTAGCATCCATGTTCACTTGCTGCCTGAGACTGTGAAATACTGATGGCTGCATCTCATCTAAATCCTTAGGAAGTCCCTGTGAGGAAACAAACAAACTTGGAAGGCTCTAGTCATTTTAGTTCCATAGAAGATTTCTTCCACCTTAGAAAATTATTGGGTCCATCATGCTTGAACTTCTAACCTCTGCCAGAATGTGCAGGCACAGAGTAAAACTAGCCAGGGGAGCTGGGCAGTCTCATGGCCGTGCCTCTGCAGAGACCAGGGAGCAGACCTCCCTGAACTGATGTGGTTTCCGAGATGCACATTGTAGATAAATGGTGCTGTTCTGGTATGTTTAGGGCAATCCTCTTGTTTCTCATCTTCATTGGCAAAGTGATTGTAGATCCAAGAGGGGAACACAAGCAACTCTTTTGCTGCACAGTTGACTGGAAGGTGGTAGTGGAGAGGGAGGAAGGAGGAGATGGGACTCCATGAAAGATCTCGATTCCCAACACTGTGCGTGACATGTTTGTATT
>NW_009709828.1:98397-145434 GCF_000703405.1 Apaloderma vittatum | reverse complement strand
TTTCCCTTACCTCGCACTCATAGTGTATTCTGTCTTCTAAGTGAAAATCCCACTCCTCCTGTGTGAAAATGCCCTGTTGTTGCGAGACCGAAGGCAAAGGCTAGAAGGATCAGTAAAGCTGAGGTGCTCTTGAATCAAAAAGAGCTATCTAGAAGTTAAGGCTGATTAAATAAACAACATAGGGAAATAATATTGCCTTTACTTGTGCCTATTCTGTCAAAGGCTTAAACCACTGAGGCTGTCAAATTGGCTCTTTTTTATTGACTTTTTTAGTCTGTAGTTTAGACTAAAAGCAAGTCTATTTTAGTTGTCTAAAATAAATAAGTTGGAACATAACAGAAAGCATGCAGTGTGTGCAGCTAACCAAACCTCTGCTTAAATCCAATGAACTTCAAAGAGCATAAGAAAATATTTCCCTTTTTATTCTTTTTAGTTTGGGGGAACAGGTAGGAGGTTAAATATTCTATTGCTTTAGTAGTTAGGGGAAAAAAAATGAGACGTTTCCACTTTTTAATTCAGTAGAGTGGTATGCGAAGAAACAATTATTCTTACCCTTCTATTGTATGAGGAGGCCTAGACAGAGAGCAGTGCTGTGACTGTTCTCTCCATTGTGCTGCCTCTGGGTGTGGAGGATGATACTGAGAAAGCAGTATTTTTATTTTTTTTTTCAGTCTTGGGACCTGGAAAACATTTGCAGTCTAAGAGAGCTATTGTGACCATGCTGGGAAGCCCTAGAGCTTCCAAACCCTGGGATTAGTTTCCGTTTGATTTTTGGTAGAGGTGACCTAGTTAGGCAAGGGAGCCCTGGGAACTTAATGTACAAGGAGTAGCTTTCCTGCTGGCTTTTCAGTGTGAGACGGGTAGTTCCTTGCATCACTGTGCCTTGCGTTCATCAAACTGGAGGATAGGGTTTCTGGATTCCCTCAGCTCTCCGAAGTTGGAGGAGCTCTCAAACCAGCTCTTGTCATACGAACATTTGCTCGTTGTGCAGTCAGCTGATGGAGATCTCCCAAGTCCAAAGTGGGAACTTCTGGCCAGCCTGTGGGGTTTGGGCAATAAATACTATGGTAATTTTAACTTTCTTCTTCATAGTAAGTAGTTTCTGAAAGGGACAAAGGAAAAATCCAGCAAAAATACCAGAAAAAAACAAATGCCTCTGTGTGTGGAGGCAGTTATTTAAGTATTCAGTTCGGAAGACAAATCAATGGAACAAATGCTTCACAAAGAGAGGAACTGACTGTAGCTGTCATGAAGGGAAAAATATACTTTTTCCCCAAGTTTCATTGCACAGCCTTCCGTAAATAAACAGTTAAATACCACATGGGATGAGGAGAAATCCTGGGTTTTAATTTTCTGTATAAGATAGTCTTAAACTTAGTTTATACATTAATTTTATTGAATTATATTCAGTTAAATTTAAGTCTTGATGACCTTCCAAGGCTTTGTGGAAAGTCTTTCATTTAACAAATAAGGAGGTTACTTATTCAAAGCCATTATTTTTCCTGAAAGGTGAGTTTTAAATAGATTTTTATAGAATCTTGATTTTTTTTTCTTACTTTGTATTTTATAATAACAGTTTATTAACTTGTTTGGGCAAAGATAAAGAAAACAGAAGAAAACCAAGCAGTACTAGTTGTTTTTCCTAATGATTTCTCTATAGAGTAGTGTGCTTTTTGTAGAAGAGAGCACATTTCCTGCCGGGGAAAAAAAATTTTAAAAAAATTCTGCTCTTGCATCAGTACAGTGTTCCCTTGCAGCTGTTCCTGCCTCCCTGTGGGGAATGCAATAAGCTGCAATTAAACGCAGGTGCTTGGAAGCAGGAGTGCCCTTGCTCTGTTTAACAATCTGAGGCAACAAACAAAAGAGCCAAAGAGATGGGAATCTACCTTCTGTTTAATGGGGCATGAACACTTTTTCTTGGCACCAAGATAAGTGTCTACCTTGTGTTGGAAGTGCGTTTCTCTTTTTCCCTTGGTGGAAAGACAGAGGCCTACCTCATGTTTATTAGTTCACTGCTAGGAGAAAAGGAAACTAGACAAGACCATATGCTGCGAGGGGAAAACAGCAGTCACTAGGAGCAGGAAAAGCTCTTTCCGCTGTGGTGTAATGCCACTCACTTCTGTTTCTTACACGGTGGGAGAGAGGGAGAAATATCCCTCCCTCCTTTTTTTTTCTTTCTCAGTGTGATACAGACATAGTTGAGGAGTGGCTATATGCAGATTGCTTTACAGTGCAGGTTGCTTTATTTTTGGTGTATCTTTGGGGAGATACCTGTGTACAAATAGCACAAAATATGGCTGAGGATGTGGGGGAGGCAGTCCTCACTCAGATGTTCCTGCTTATGAGCAGGGCCTCCTGGAAGGGCTGGGAGTCCTGTCAGCAGCAGAAGGGCAGCCCCTGCTGTTTGGAGGGAGGTGGGTGAAAGTGGCCACACTCACAACTGGGCAGACATGACTTGCTCTTCCAAACTCTTGATCCCTCAGACCAATGCTCTGGTGAAGTCCTGGTAGCTTTACCACAGAAATTATGTCCTGCCCCAACCAAAGCTGTTTGCATTTGTACTGTGTAGTTCCCAGCACACCATGTTTCCCCTAATACTTGACATGTTTAATAGTGTGGTGGAGGTCTAATACCTCATTTTAGGTTTGAATCTTCTTGTTCTTCTTTGCTGTCAGTAAACTTAATTTCTCAGCCAAAACATTGTAGGTTTGCCCACGACCAGAAGATGCATTTACTTCCACTCCCCAACTCCCCTTGCCAGTGTGCAAGCAGAGCCCTGAGCAGAGTCACACAGTTCCGAACCACACCTGAGGTGGATGGCTTTGACTCTGCCCATGACAATGCCCAGCCAGAAAGACTTCTGCTTCAGAATCCATGTTTTTCCAAATAAGCACCATCACCAAGGGATGTTCCTTCTCTGTTCAAGAGCCAGTTGTCATGAAATTTCTAGGAATATCACTTTTCTTGGTACTCTTAGATTTCTGTCGAGCTTGGCTGCAATACCTTGGCATGTCTCTACATATATCCTGATGTGAGTATATTTACATTTTTATATAATGATTGTATATACCATGATTGTTTAAGAAAATGTGCCTGAGGCAAAACCAGAATGTTTATATCAAGCAATCTTCTGCAGGGAGCCTCTTCCCTCATCTGTTGTTACAAATGTACCTTCTTTAGTAAAATGGTATATGGTATTGTGAAGCTTGTAAAACACTGTAGAAGCTGGTATCATCTATACCTGCAACTGAAAGATTATGTGTAATGAGAGATCTCAATGCAGGTTTATAGGGTAGAATTGCCAAGTAGGATATGAGTTATGCCTCAAAGACAACAGTTCCTTCTAGTGACTTACCAGATTTACACAGCAGATTTACTCTAAGTCTACACTGCAAGCGATGAAACAAAATTTTATTTCCTGAAAAAGAAAACTGAAAATTGAGATTTTAAGTTGTCTCAGGCTTAGTGGTTTTTAGCTTTGAAGGTTCAGGTTTTGGGGATGTTCTCCTCCTTTGGAAAATACCTGATGGTAATCATCTACTGCTGATGAGATTGTAATTAACATCTTTATGCTGTGGATCAAATGCACTTATCTTAGAGGTTCAGCTCATAGTTGGCAGATTATGAGCTTGATGTCATTTGCTGTTCAGTTGCCTGAATAGGTGGAAGTCACTGCAGAGTTGACAGATGACACAAGACACACGTTTTGGAAAAGCAGATGAAGGCAGTCAGAATATTATATGACAGTTAAAGTGATGATAAGAATATATGCTTGCTCCAAATCCTACGCATGATGTCCAAGCCCTAACTCCCTTTTTAAGATCCCTCATTTTACAGGGAGAAGAGATCATGACATCTGTTTCAGCAAGCAATTTTGCTGATTACCTAGTTCAGTGGAGATCACATGCCAATGAATTGCAGTTTGGCAACAGTACAATAAACTTGGGGAGGGGGCTTGTTTTCTTTTGTTAAATCCCATCTCTTGTTAAAAGTCATTAAAGTGCACTGTTTGAAGCTAGCTGGGAGATTTTCCCCAGGACAGTACAAGACATTTCCATATTGTAGTTATTAATTGCAGTTGTTTTGGTAGCTGGGAAAGGTGGTAGGTTGGTGTTTTAAGATTTTTAACGTCCTCATTATGGATCTTGGCCTTTTGTGGTTTTGAACAGTAAGGATATTGCAGATTTTACTGAGCTGTGTTGTGAAAATATTCTTACTGCTGTGGTTCAGTCAACTCTTTTTCTTTATGAAGTGCAGTTCAGCTTCTAAATATTTTCTCATCCCAGCTTAGTTTGGGTCGAAACTTGGTTCATGTAATCTCTATTTGAATCGCAAAGCACAAGTTTTTCTTTCCTCTGGAAAGTTTGTAGTGAAGTGAACTTCTCTTTATGCATGATGTCTATCTCCACAGAACTGTATTTTATAGATAACTAACAATTGGGAGAAGTTGTTTATACTACTAGGATAATGTAAATTTACAGGAGCATTTGCAAGAGCATTCAGTTTCTACATAAAACTTAGCAAGCTTTGTTTTGTTTTTCGGAGTAGTTGATGTCATTTGGTTTTTCCTTTTTCTGAATTTAGCAACAGTTCAAATATAATGAGAAATAAATTATGCTTCTAGGCAGCAGACTCTGGACTTGACAGTTAACAGACTCTTCTAAGGGTCAGTGAATCCTTCTGCATAGTTTTCCTAATTAGGAGGAAAACTTGAATCTGTCTTTAAAAAGAATTAATGTAAGAGATGGAAGGGCAGATGTGTGCATTGAGAGGAAGGGAGGTAAGGAAGTAATTGAGAAAGCTGCATCTGTGCCAAATAAGTTGGATTCTCCACTGGCTGTTCAGAGCTGTCTAGTGATTTAAGTATCTTGTTTTGGAGAGGAGTGAGAGCGATTTCCTCACTTCTGATACATATTTGGCTAGCATTTCCTCTCTTACGTTTAGACATAGTAGCCAAGAGAACAGCTTTTGAGCAGTTTTGAATTTTGTGACTTTAACAAGAGTAAATATCGCAATGATCTCTACATATTTTCTCAAAGTTGGGAGCTATAATGGCTAAATATCTTTTTGTTTTTTTACAGGAGGTTTATCCTCATGGTATGTGTACAGGGGTGTTCTGAACAAGCTGATTGAAGAGCAGTATTTTCCTGTAATGGAGATTATCTAATTGTCTAAAATATCTAACTGTTTAATAGCCTGTTATGATATTTAAACTAATTCATACCTGTAGCTGTACAGAGTGGAAGTAAGGACTCCCCACAATGAGAAACCTCTTAAGAGGAGTGGGCAAACATGAGTTGTTAGGACCTTCTTCCTCCTATTTCTTCTGTTGCCTATGACTTCAAGTAAAACATGAGCTGTGAGAGTAAATATAAGAGATGGCGTTAGTTTGTCAGGTTGGAAATAAAATTTTAAAAGTAACAATTTCTTCATTTGTATATACCAGCATGCTGGTCTTTTAATATGGAGTGTGTCTTGAGGTTTTTTGTTGGTTCACCCTGCCCCCTCCCCCCAACACCCAAACCAAAATAAGGAAGAGCAAAACATGACTACATCTGGAAGAAGGTGTGAGAATTCACTGCAATTTTTTCATAGTTGTTTTGAGGCCAAAACACGTTCACGATATTCAAAGACAGTATTTCAGAAAGTGAATACAATGACATGATGAAATAGTCCTTCAGGTAGTTCTAAAGTATGAAGAATTGATTGACTCTGTGCCCCTAGCCTTCAGAGGTCAAAGTTATAAGCCAAGATAACATAACTCTTGAACAAGACTGTGGCAGAAAGTGGAAGAGACAAGAACGGCTGAATTAAATCTGGAGGTTATGTTCAGGGTTACGAGGTATTCATCAAGTGCTATCACCTTTATCATTAACGTTTCCAGGAGGAGGTCAGAGGGGACCTGTGACCAGGAATCAATCCCTTGGAGCACTGTGGAAACAAGTCTGTGATGTGTGTCTGCATTTTTCACTTGCAGGCCTCCTGCCCTTCCTATACTGTAACTGATTTTCATAATGTGCACTGGAGAGGACGAGCCCTGTTCTCCATGTTTTTTATCCCACTTGTCATCAAGTCAGTTGGTTTGACTTGACTTCAGCTGCAGGCATTTGCTTAATTTTGGTGGGAATAGGGTGAAGAGGATTAAAGCCATCTCATCAACAATAAAACCTTTCCTGAGGGCTGCAGACAGCTGTCTGGACAGTGAAGGAGCCCAACAGCTGCAGCTGCAGATTAAGTAACACTTGCTGTGCCAAAAAGAGTAGGAAGGGCTAAAAACACTGTTCTGGCAGTAAAGTTACAGGCCCCGTGATAACTTAGGAAAAGCTGTTGCAGTACCACCTTCTTTCATGTAAAAAGTTGGAATTTGTTTTCTAATTACATGTGACATAATTGCACAAGCGGGTTTCCGTTTTTCCTGCACACCATCTCAGTCTGTTACACATCACAAAGCTAATCACAGTATCTGCTCACTTGGACATGACTAAGCTTAAGATCATTCCCTAACTTTCTACTGAAGATTAAAGTCTTTGTTCTACTTCTCGCTTCCAGTAGTTCCAGTATTTGAGTATTTACTGTGAATCTCTGACACGTAAGAAGCAAGAAGAGAACTCCAGTTTGTGTTACTGAAGTTTTGTGCTATTATTTATTCTTTTTTTTTCTTAAAAAAAGAATGTGAGCCCATTTCTGTTTCCTTATGTTCATTTTTTAAAATGAAAGCTGATGCAAAGGTACTGGTTTAAAAAGTATCGTTCCCTCCTTTACCATTCTGTCAAACTTTGTAGAAAATTCCCTTCATCTGTTTAAATACCAAATAATAGTGTGATTAGTTAAAAAGTGCAGGTGGAGTTGCATATGAACTATTTTTACAAGTGGTGTACTGATTTAGCTGGTAAATAATGCTGTATTTACCAAAACTTGAAGAGGCATAATCAAAAAAAAGTCATACAGAAACATACAGCTCTTTGTGCATGTCTTTGTTGTTAGGTTACATTTAGAATGGTGATATTTCTGTTTGTCTTTAAAGGCTGGGCATTAACTTCATGTCTTAGGGAAGAAATTAACAGGAAATGCTGAAAAGACAGTGTAAAGGTGATAGAAACTAAAATTCTCTGCATCCCTTCAGGATGATTTTTCAGCTTTGAATTACAGTTTAAAAGAGGCCAGATTACTTCCCAAGTGTACGTCCATTGAAGTGTACTGATTTATGCTACGAATAAACTTGACCTTAGGTTTATAACCCCTGGTAGGGAATCAGTAGAACTACTTTCAGAGTCCTACTGCATAACATACTGCTTTTGCCTTTAGGCTGGTGATTAAACCCCAGTTCCTTTTCCCCTGTCTGATTCTGGGCTGCCGTGAGATTTCCTATTCAATGCTATAATTGGGTAAGAAGGAGACATTTGGAAAGAGAGCGTTGTAATTGCACAGCATTAGGTGAAGGGGTCACACAAGATGGGTGTTAGGACTTCCCAAGTTGTGGTTGTGCTTCTTGCTACCGTTACAGAAGGTATTTTTTATTGATTTCTGAAAAACTGTAGCCAGTACCACAGGCGACATCATGCCAGCCTGTCCCAGCTAGATGTGAGAGAGGATCCTGACAAATGTGTAGAGCCTACAGAAAGTCAACTGGAACTTTGGCCAGTTTTTGTAATTTGATCCCCTGTTTTGTTATGGTGGCTGAGACAAAACTTTGTCGCAGGCTGGTTGCACATACGGGAGGATAGAAAGCAGTGGAAATCCAAATTGTCAAGTTGTGTGATAAAGTTGTGTATCATAGAATCGTAGAATGGCCTAGGCTGGAAGGGACCTTGGAGATCATTTAATCCAACCTCCCTGTCGTGCGCAGGGACGTCTCTCATCTAGATCTGGCAACACATGGGCTTTTTCCCGTGGCAAGGTCATACATGTGTAACAGTGAGAAGCTGCTGTTATGGTACAGCAGAAAAAAAGGCTTCAAAACATTTGTGCAAAACCAGAGAATATTGTACTGTGGGTTTTTTTTTTCTTTTGTAAATAGAAAAAACATGCCTGTTGCCAGGCCATGTTAAAGCTGTGTCCTTTCCATAAAGGTACTTTTTCATTTTCATTCAGGAGTCCTGATGTAAGCAGGAAAACAAAAAAGGATTAATATGTACCATAATACAAGGTATTTAGAAGCTGAACATTAAACACCTAATGTTAATTGTTGTAATTATTATAACCCCATTTTTGGTTTGCCGTGGTATAGCATTCTAACTGGCTCTGGTCTTAATCCTTTGGAGTTTTGAGTTAATGAATTTTATCACCCTGCAGACCAGGAAATGTGCAATAAAAATGCAGAGTTCTCAGCCTTCATGCGTGGAGGAAGATAGCAGCTTTTTTCCACTGAAATTAGATAGGAACAGGCTTCAAGACGGATGTCTGCTTGCACATGGAACAGTTGCAGCAAAGAAATACCTAATTAGATGACCTCTATTAGATAACTTGTAGTCCTCTGTGCAGTCTTCATAAATGCAGCATGAGCTTTTATACAATAATAACAGCAATAGAAAAGTAACATAGCAAAGGATCGTTTGACATCTCTAAGGTCAACACTTGAATCAGCAATTTGCCCTAGGCCGTTAGATATGTTAGCTGATGTGGATCACTCTTCAGGTAGAGGTTCTTCATTAGACATTTTGTCTTCAAGATCTAAACATAAGACACATAATAGCAGCCAAATGAGTTAACTTGGTCCAGTTGCCTTCTGTTGGCTGAAGCTTATGCTGATTCATAGCAATGGTATCATTTCTATTCTCAGGTTGATGTAAGTAATTTCTTCAGGCATAGGAATATAGTGTCTTATCATCTTTTGTTTTAATGAGTTTGTTACTCACTGAAAAGTGATAGTTGACTCAGTTCTCTGCTTTCTAAGAGTCATATTTTCATTATCTCAGTGCTTTGGGCAGGGTAGATGTCACTGGTTTAAACTATTTTGATTTGCAAGGGGGTTTGCACTGTGACATTAATGGTACTCTATAAAATGAAGATACATCAGCTACCACCTCACACAACTGTATTTGTTTCTTCCATGGCTGAATTAATAGCTCAGGCAATCAGTCTGAAAAAGAAACTGAAGTCTCTGTCTTCCTTTGTCACTTCCAAATAATTCATATCTAAAACTAGAAATGCTTTATACTGATGAATGAATGATCTTGCACTTTGACTGAATATCATCACAATTTTACTGCTCCCATCATTTCCATGACTTATTCATCATTACTTCCAACTTTATTTTGGTAATTTCTCCTGATTGACACATTTTACAAGTCCATTCAACAAAATTGTTAACATGAACCGATTAATATTAGTTCCGAGACTCATTCCTGGAGGACTAGTTGAACAACTTTCTTTCAGTCCAGAGCAAATCACTCTTATTTAGTTAATTCTTTACACAATTTATAATTCTTGTACTACAAACTTTCACAGCTGAGCTCATAATTCTTGTTTTAGTGCTATATTGAACATACAGTAATTTATTTGAACTTAGTTTCAATTTATCTTGTTTGTAAAGCAATTATTGCATTAGTCTGGAACAATCTCATTTCAATAAAATCCAACACACATTTACCAAAATTCCATTAACTTATGTGCCTAATTTTATACACAAGTTTTGAGGAATAATATTTTGGTCAACTGAGGTAAGACTTAGGATCTTAAATTTGCTTGCCTAATGTTATTTTCTTTTTATATCCTTTGTAAAGAGTAGTACAAGATCTGCAATTTTCCTGTTGTTTTATATTATTGTTCTGCTTTAAATATTATTCTGAGTTCCTGTAAGCACATTTCCTGTGCTTTGTTTGATCAGCTGCAATTTGGCGATTTCACTTTTATCTTAGGATATAGGTTTGCTGTCTAGTATTTCCAGTGTCCGTTTTAGCTTTGCTCATCAGCAATGTCCTAGCCTCTGTTTTCAATGCAGAAAAGTATTTATTTGGTTTTGGGACCATTCCTGACATGGTCTTTAATCACTGTGTCATTCTTAGAGGATGCTGTCCCTTATCTTTGAATCATTTTCTATTTTACTGTCTAGGCTTCCCAATAACTCCAGTAACTTCCTAGGAAAAGTTCTGACTTTTCTTTATTGGTTCCTTCCCTGCTTAGACAGAGGAGTAAGTGGAAGCAGTCTTGTAGCATGTCTCCATTTTGTCAAATTATGGGACCTGCAGAGAAACTCAAGTGTGAAGGAGGGACAGCGAGCAGTGGTGGGACTGTGTGAAATGGAGACCTATTGTCATCACTGCATTTGCTAGCTGCTACTTACTGATATTAAATTAGATGGCAAGCTCTTAAAGAAAATAGTATGTTCTCTGATTTACTTAGAGCAAGGAATCGTTAAGGTAATAACAAGATCTCTGAGAAGAACTTGTCAACGTGTGAAAACTGTGTTTGTTAGTGCTATTTAAAGTCATCAGTAACAGCTAGCTGGCATGGAAAAAATATGTCGAATGTATGCAAATCTCAAAATCCTATAGGTATCTCTCAGATATATGACCGAAAGGAAGGAGTTCTCAGTCTCTGTGAGGGTCAAGAAATACAGATAATTTTGGAGGGTCCTGTAGGATAATGAATTCTAACATTGAAGTTGTGGAATTAATTCTTTGGAGACTGTATTCCAGTGGTAATCTTTTTCATTAATTCTGCCAGCTCTCCTTTTCCTGTGTTTTATATGATTTACCTTTTCCCTGAAATATAAATCTTAAGAAGGGGAGTACTTTATTCACACCTCAGTAACACTACAATTAATATTATTGATGTAATACAGCTATCCTACTGTAACAGTGACTCCATGATAAAGTAAATGAGGTGGCCTCATTAGCATGAAAAACTCTTTTCCTCAGTACACCTTCGTATCAGCAACTGCGAGAAGATTTCTGACACTTGTGTACTTCCTTCAATAGGGTGACTTTGGCCTGATCATTATTCACTTTCATTTGGTCTCCAGTAAGCAAAAAACACCACATAGCTACAAAGAACAGCAATGACGTTAAATAGCCATAGACATGCTGATCTGTACTAGGTATGTGCAAACTGAAAACCAATGGAAGAATAATCTGAAAGGAGAGACATAGAAAAAAGGTTTTCGACGTTCTCATGGCATTTCCCTGGTTCTCCGCTGGCCAGGAAGGAGCAGGCCAAACTTGATCCTAAAGTGATGCAGTTTTACAAATCCTTCTGCCAGCTCAAATTACTTTAGGCTCCCTTAACACTAGACAGAGCTGATTTTAAATCTTCTGTTTCTTCACCAGACTGGGACCCTCAGTGGCCTTAAAGGTGTAATATCATCTTACGGTTGACAGAGCCTGATCTGATCCCAGATATCCCACGACTCTCACTTTTCTGCTCTTATGCTCACATAGTTGCTACCACCACTCTACTACCTTTCCCTTTAAATCCAGCCAGCTGTCTGTCAATCTCAAATTTTAATACATCTCTATCTTGCTCCATACTACAAAACTGGGTTTCCAGAAAGCTGCCACAACCCTAAACGTTCCGAGAGAGCTGAAGAGCAGGCTGAATAATAGCAGTGTAGATGTATTATTCAAACATAACTTACTTTTCTTGGCCACTGCTTGCTGTCATCTGAAAAGGAATAACATTTAAAACACAGAGTAACGCTGCTGCAATTATATATTTTTTAAAAAATAATAACAAGTAGTTAAGAAACAGGTTGTGTAGACTTTTTTTTTTTAAAAAAAAAAGTATGGTATGTAATTCAGATTTCTAGAGCCTGTAAGAGATCTGAGTAGGAGTGTCCACTTTACTAATAATATATTAGTATTGTCTGTGCAACCATACCTGAAAAAACATCAGTCAGGTTACCATGTATTAAAAGAATATTATCTTCATCTTGAGAACAATATACTTCAGTGGATTGTCCACAGACGAACAAGTTATTTAAACAAAGGACCTGACCGTGCAGGTTTCAGCAAATTTTGTATTGTGGGTGCAATAGTGCTAACTGATACAGGACTTTAACCTGCCTTGAAAGGATTACTTCTGAGCAATCATTTCTAAAGATTTATTCCCTCCCCCTTATACAGCTTTTTTCTTCCCCTCCTCCCCCATTTATCTCCTATCTTCCAAAACTGTGTGATGACTTAGCTGTGCAAGGATGATGAAGCTCTTCTCATTGAAGAAAGGGATCTGAGTACATGCACAGAGCTTTGCTGATGGACCAGACATAGGTCTGAGGAGGTATTTCCTAGGCAGACATGCCCTCACTCTGCATTTGTGTGAGCGAGATGGCTAGAGCTTAACAGTAGCTTTAAGCTACGGGCAAAATAGAAAGGCTAGGGGTAGAGTTTTTCCCCATATTCAGGAAGAATTTAGAGTCTGGGTCTTCTTTTCCCCTTGCCTGTGTGTCCTTTGTTGTGTCAAGACAGAAGAATCCACAGATATCTTACCAGGGCTTATGTCTTTCCACTAAATACTCGATTTCCCTGGTTTTTTGTTTGCTAATTCAGTTTGCAGGTATCTATTATTTGTCTCATGTTGTGAGCTCTTGCACCACCCTTTCACCTGGCATCACAACCAGTCACATAGGAAAAGGTATGATATATAATTGGTTAATATTGAAAGGCTGGTGTTGTTGCTGATGTGATCTTATCAGACAGTATTGACTGATCACTTAGCAAAATTGCTGGTGGCCTCTGCACAGTTAACTTACTTCTGTGTGGCAAACTTACTGCTGTGCTGAAAAACTGAGCTATATTTAGAAAAGATAGTTCGGAGAACTGTAGAACGGCATTTTACCCAAGCAAATTAGTCCTTTGAGTACCTCTGTGACATGGACTGACAATTTTGCTCTTGACAACTCACGAAGAGATCGCTGCAGCATCATGAAACGGACATACATCTTTCTGTAAGTATTTTGTGCTGAAGTTTGAGTTCACCTGTTGGGATAGCATTGATATAAAAATTAGAAAATAGTATATAATCATATAATAAGCTAATTTATTGTGAAGAAATAGTATTACATTTTTCCTCTTAAAAACTTCTTAAAAGCTTTTTTGTCTTTTAAACTCTCACTTGTTGAGCACAGAGCAAAGTTATTACCCTGTGGTAAAGAAAAAACGTAGATTGCTTTAAGTCCATAGGTCACGCACATTGTTTTGGTGGGTGTCCAGCTTTGCATCTTCAGCAAAAAATAAACTTCATCACACCTCAGCCTGCCTTTTGAAGCCAATATTACCAAATATTGGTATTCAACTTCTGCAGTGTTGAGTATGTTCTACCTTGAAAGCAGAGGGCAGATAAAGTTGTAGGGGTCGAACCCTTAGTAGCTGCAGTTAGGAATTTTGAAGCATCGTTCCAAGTGTTTACGCAGGTATAAAAACCAGGGCAAATTGGCCTTGACCAGGCTAAAACTGTACTTCATTTGGCAAAAGTAAGGTATTATTTAATACTCGGTTGCAGGTGTTGGTAGTGCTTTGCAGTTTGTTGGATATGGTGTGCGCTGGCGGAGGGGGCGAGGCAGGAACTTTTCTGCTCCCTCGCCAAGTTGAAAGCTGTCAGGGAACGTGGTCTCTGTCGGCAATATGGAGAGCTCTGGAGAATGCGCATCCCGACGTAAAATATCAAAAGCCTGCGTGCTGTTCTCTGATCCTGACTTCACAAGACAGCTGGGAAAGCACTTTTTTGCACTTTAGTTTTACCCAGTCAGAAAGTATTTGCCGGTATGGCAGCACAGTACAGGAAAAGGGCCTTATTAATTCAGGCATCTAGTTTGAAGAGAGGTAGACTCTAATATGTATGTGGTATAATGACCACTCACGCTGTTCCTGAAGTGTTACCCTTGAGCAACAGAAATTAAAATTCATCAGTGCGGAAGAAAGTGTGTCACAATGGATATCAGGTATTTGAGTGTGGTGGGATAGTGAGACCAGTCTGGAAGAGTCCTATTTCATTATTTCTCTGCCTTCATAATTCTCTTACATCTTTAATGAGGGCTAATGAATGAATTCAGAAATAGATTTTGAGACAGACAGACTGTCATTCTCCCTCCACTTCAGTCTCAGAAACCACAAGCCATCTGAGAGCAGGACTGCTTTTTACTTCAAGAGGAAGAAATTGATAAGATTTAGATCAAGCAGAAAAATAAGGAGAGTGTCTGGGGGGGCCAAAGCACCCAAATCCTCAAAGGACCACTTACTGCCAGCATGAATCTAAGAAATTTTCTTATGCTTAGAAGAGGCTGGTAATGTATTATAGTTCCCTAATGCTTAAATAAATAGGAAAGGAATCAATTGCACAATTTTTACTTCTCAGAACCTCTTCAAACAAAGTGTTTGTTTGCTGACCCGCCTATTTGTTTACGTCAGTGGGTATGTAACAACAGTATATTTCAGTTTCAGAAAGCACCAGAGGGACAAATAACATGTTCCATAGCTGAGCGGGCACATTTGAAGCATCCCTTTAACTATATTACCGTTTGGCTGGTGTGTCTGCAGTCAGTTTTGAAGCAACAGCTGTGCGGCGGGAGAAGGTTTGTGCCGGGTGGGATGGGTGGCTGAACCCTTGGCTCCAGCATAAGACAAAGAAATTCCCCTAATTGTTTGTTGTGATTTGCTGCTTGGATCCTGCTCTATCTTGAATTTGAGTTGGGTCTTTCATGCCTCACAGGCAACTAACTATAAGAGCAAGTGTGTCCCAGGTACCGTCCATGTAGCAGGTAGCAGTACAGCTGCTGTGGTCCGGTGGCACAGCCTCCCCAGCTCTGCCCCTGCTGCGCGCACAATCGGCCCGTGCTGCTGGGCTGCAGTCAAGGGAGCCTGACACACCCCTCCACATTCGCTCAGATGCTGAATTTTTAGTGGTGACTGGGAATCCAGGTCAGAGCCAAGAGTCAAGCTGTGCTGGAGTCTGTGTAGGCACCGAAAAGGCCCTCATCCCGAGGGCATCGCAGTCTAAGCGGCACATCAAATTGCACTGCACCCTGTATACGTCTTGAGGAAAAAAAACACTTGATCTTTCTTTTTGCTTTTTGCTGTTACAGTTGAATAATCCTACCATTGACATCACTGGCTGTTCGTATAGAAATGAATATGAGAATGGTAAAATCTTCACATATTTGTTGTTGAATTATTTTGATTACAGTGTCACAGTTGCAGGTCAAAATACTCAGTTTTCCTTGAAAGGAAGATGTCTCCGTGAAGATGAGTTGGGCTGGCTTATTTAAGTTTATAAGTCTTGATATTTCAACTTTCAAATAGGGTCACAGTTTGAAAGTTGAAATGTCAGGACTTATAAACTCCTTGGTTTACTGGCATGGCTCATTGAAACGTCTACCTGCTTGGGAATTTTTTTACTATAGAAGAGTTTTGATTTAAAAAGAGAAAGAATACTGGTTCAGGTGTTTATTTTGACACTACCTCTTTGCTTCTGACATGGACTAGCCGTTCACTTCATGCCACCTCTCTGGCAGAGGCTACCTTAATGAATCTCTCATGTGCTCTTGGTAAGTCTCCAGCAGCTGTCAGCAGGGAATGGACACATCTTCCTTGCTCTGGCTGGGAGGTGTGTGTGTGTGTCTCTCTTCTTTGGTGTATTAAACAAGGCTTAGCTGGGAGTGACGAGAAGTGTTGTCTGTAGCTGGTAGCGTTCCTATTGATGATTTCCTGAAAATTTTATTTAGATTTTAGCTTGTGTCCCACAGCCGTTCAACAGGCGATTGCTGATAGCATAGAAATCAGTATTTCTTATTTGTGTGATAGCAAGGTATAGGAGAGACCAGCAGATGAGTACATACACGTATCAAGGACAGATAAGAAATAATACTCTGTTCCAACAAGCAGACTGCACATCGGTGATGAACAATGGTGTAACAAGAGCTCTGTACCACTCTGGGAAAAGGCACTAAAGCCCCCAAGATTTATGAGGAGAAAATGTCACCAAATCTTGTTTGCAATTTGAAGAAATGTGTGTTCTGGAGAGGGAGGCAAAAAATCTGTTTATAATTTGTTTACAGTCAGATTAGTGCTGCCGTATTGTACCTGTTTATTAGTTACATTAAAATTTGTCTTCCGTGCTACAGATTTATTTTTTGCTTTTGCATAACGTTTGAACGGTTTGCAAAGTTCAGTGCTCTCTTTCATACTGCAATTCAGAAATTTCAGCGTTTTACTTAGTGGTTTTTGATTTTTGTTTATTTAGCATTGTGGGGTTTTTTGGTTCCCCCTTGCATTCCTAGTGAGGAGGGCAGCCAGAATAATTCCTTGTGCATTCACCTAAACCTGTGATAAAGCCTCACTTCTGGTATCTGTTTTAGTGGTGGCTGCTGGGATTTGTATTTTTCCAATTTTATATAAAGATACTTTCAGTAGCATCAGACACATGTTTTAATTTTGGTCTTGTTTTTTTAAATAAAAATAATTTTATTTATGGGTATAATTTTATGGATGGAGGATTGAGGATATTTTGTTGTTGTTATTGAAATAAGAAGTAATTTGTGTGTGGACCTACATGGCAGTCTTGAGGGATTTGTTAATGTAGCTGTTGATAGTTTGCAGAGGAGTAAGAGAGATGTTACAGCATGGTAGAACAATTTTTTTTTTCCTTATTTTCCTACCTGCATGGCCATATAAGTTAGAAATTAACATTTGTTCACAGATGTTGTGTGTAGATTACACAGCTCATCATAAAAGAGTGCTTATGTCATCATTATCTTGCACCTTTTCCTTACTTTAAGATAGGTAAATAATTATAAAAAGGGTAGTATATGTCTCTGAGGAAAACATGACACAATATCTTAGTTTTACATGAAAAAAATATGTAAAAACAGTTAAAAATTTATATTGGATGACTCTGGACATGAAAGGATTTTGACACATTTATGAAGGACGCAGATATATTTGAATAATCATGTCACACTCACATTCATGAAGCAGCTTACATTCTGCTTAAAAGTCATCTGAATGTTACTTACTTTTTTCACCAGATCTCCAGTGTCTCTGAGTGGACACAAGAACATGGAAAAGGTGTTTATTTGTTTTGTTTTTAAAAATAAGCTTTTTTAGTAAGTGCTTTCTTCTCTTTCTCAATCATGCACTACCTGCCTAGTACTATAAGCTTTGGACAACTGCTTATGGAAGTTCTGTGTGATGATTCTGAAAAAGTAAATGAAAAAATATAAAGAGATAAATATGTGTTGAGATTGTTATGAGTCTTTTAACACTATGTTGCAGGTGTGTGTGCTTCTACCTAGAAGGCAGTTTACTGTATAACAACACATTTATTAATTTTAGGCTGTACTTGAAATACAACTCAGCTACACATATATATGCGTACAAACACATGCACATAAATATATTTATGTATAAATAAAACTCAAAATCCTCCTCTAAGTAAAATCGTTGGGAATCTTGAACTTTTTCATTGGAGGGCTACTTTTCCCAGACACGTAACATTTCAATTTAGAGCCCACAAAATGACACAAAAGCATATGACGCTATGTAAGGCGTGTTTACTTTTGGAAATAGCAGCACTTAATACTCTGAAAAAAATCTTTTTAAAGGGAAACATTTAAACATACCTCCAAATTTGTAATACATTTTAACAATACCATATTTATTTTCTGCTGTCATCCTAGTCAGAAGGCAAATTGAGAAGTGCCCCTTGAAGTGAGTTATCTCCTCTGCCACTTGCTTATCTTTCAGCAGCAAAATCCTTATCAGCGCAGGATCTGCAGAAGCGAGCCATAGACCATTAGCTCTCCACGTGTATAGCCTTCAGCTTCACCCCACGCACGCTTTGTAGCTAGTGGCAGGCCAGATAAGCATCTTTCAGTTCTGTGTTTTAATTAATGATCATTTTTGGCATTATCAGCTCTCTACTTCATACACGAGAGCTTCGTCGCAGATCATCAGTCAAACGCTCTGTATGTGTTTTTACTCACATGCACACTGTGACAGTATTTATTGCAGTCCTTAGTAACTTCCTACCTTGTCTAAATAATTAATACACCGTCACCATTTAAGAGTCTGCCTAAACACGAGATTTTTATACGAGCCCTTTTTGTGGTTAAAAATACAGTTCTTGTCTGGAATAAAAGGCCCCTGTATGTCACTTATCACAACAGGGCAAAACGCTTAGGATGTCTTTAACTGATCAGCTGTTACATCAGAACTGCTGTTTAAGATCATTTTGTGCTGAAGGTTGCAAGATTTGTGATGAAAGTACATAAAAGTCCCGCATGTTTGCTTTATTCTTGTACATTATCAGTTTTCTACCTACCCCTTTCAATTGTCTTTCTGAGGCTCTTTTGGTCATGTAACTGCTCTCATAATATTTTGAATCCCAAAGTGAGACAGAATACTGAACAAGTCATCCTCCATATCCTCTTCCCTTTCCTCAGTGATATACCTAGGGAAAAAAAAAAAGAAAAAAAAAGTAAATAACTCTGTTACTTTTTTTCTTTTTGAAAACAAGTTGTCAGTTTATTTTTGTGTCTCTGGGTGTGTGACTGAAAAGGGGAAAGGAATCTTTTATTTATTCTGTGACAGAAATCTTCCTGTTACTGACATTGGAACTAAATGTAGAATAATGCCAGATTAGTGAAGAAAAATATAAAGCAAAAGATTAAGAAAATGGGTTTTCACCTTTGAAATGAAATAATTTCTCAAGGAAATGTGTGAATGCTTTAATAACAAAGCGCAAGTATTTGCACAAAAGGTAATGTTGAAGTGTAAAAGGTTTCTGAAATAAAGCATCCACTCACCACGTGCTGAAACGCAGTAAGAAACGAATTGTAGTGATGGAAGGCCAATTGGCGCTCTGAAGGACATCGAAGCTGGACTTGCCTACTTCACTTGAGTAAACGAAAGCTTTTATTTACTGATGTGAGCATTAGAACAAGGCCTGAACACTCGCACTGTTGGGCAGAGATTAAAATTATAAGCAACAAAATGAGCATATTTAGCAATGAACTATAACCAAGATATTGCAAACATCCATGAAACATTAGAGTGATGACAAATGGGTTGTCATATGTCATCAGAATGGGATTAGTCTTGCACACAGGGATCATTTTGCATGTAAAAATTCAATACGTGTATGTAGACACAAGTAATATCCAAAGTATGTTGGTATATAAATGCATGTATTTCATATAAAATGTACATTGAACAATAATATTCTCAGAGGACATGAATAAATATGTTCTGTTTCTTAGGTAGAAAGCATTATCTAGTAAAATCTGCTGCTAAAATAAGCTCATTAATGAACACGTGTATCAATTATGTAACTTCTGCACTCATTACAGTTTTGAAGATTTAGCCTTCAAAACAAAATGTATCTGATTTTATGTGCACTAATAATATTCCCAGTGACAGGTAAGCATGAATTCAAATGGATATTGAACGTGGGTGGTTTTTTTGATATCTATTTTTAGTTCAAAAGCCACCAGAGATGATAAACACTTGCTCATCAAGTGCCGCTTAGATGTCTCTGCGATGTACGCTGCTGTCTTAACGAAACTGTAAGTGAAACTGTTATTGCAAGGAATTAAAGAACATGATACCAAATACCTGGATTTTAGGTTTTGGGAATCTCACTTGAAAAAGGTTTCCAGTTTTTAGGCAGCCCATGTAGCTGGGCACATTTGCATCCCTTGCTGGGCACATTTGCTTAGTCCATTACAATTACTAAAAAGCTCTCTCAACAATCTGGAAGTGCTTTTAAAACAAACGGTATGAAAAAATTCGTAGTGCAATTTCTACTGCAACTTAATGGTTTAGGGAAGGTGAAAGAATTTTTTCTGTGTGTAGTGAACCTGAACTTTTGCTTAACTATTTTCTTTCCATCCCAGTCCTACAGGAATTGCAAGAAGTGGATTTCTGTTTCCAGTACCTCTGTAATGAAGGGGGAAGGAAATCTGCTGTTCCCAAGGCAATAAACTGCCTTGCTTTGTTTTATTGTTTTAGATAATCGAATATCTGTGAAAGACATTCAATAAAGTCATTGGAGATTAGTCTTCTAGTCATAGAAAAGCACGGGGAAAGGTTTTTCGACTGGGCCTGATGTAGAAAATTTAATTTAGTGCCCATTGCTTTGTTGCTGGCGCCATCATCATGTATATTGCTTTGCACAGGGCCAGAAAAAAGCAGGCTGTGCTACCCAATTAACGTTACCTGGGTGAGTGAAGAGCTATCATTTGTCAGAGTTGGCTCAGTTCACGACAGGCGAAGGCCTGCATCTTGTTGCTCACACCACAAGGGAACTGGAGCGTAAGTGCTGCTTTTAGTATTTGAGAAAAGAAAATATTTTTGCAATATTCTTATTAACATGTGTTCTAGACCAACTTCCTATCCTGCTCTGATTGGGTTAAATGAAAATTATTAACAAATAAATATTGGGGCTTGAAGCTGCAAATAGCACCATCTTTGCCATTAATGAACAGCATAGGAATTATTTCATTGTAATATCCAGAAGCTGCTAAAATCTGAATCCATTGAGATTCACAATTATCATTAATGGAATATGGTATTTTCAGGGTGGTGGAAAATAGCCAGGCTTTAATAAAATATTAACAGGCAGAAACTCTGGATTAAATATTCATCTTGGTGCCTTTGGAGGTTATGTTCTATTGCTACCCTACAGCCCATTAGTAAATAATGATCTAGTGGCAAAACCTTCTGGGACGTAGTATAGCTTAGTACCGAATCGCTGTGTAAAGTTAAATCACAGGATTTACATATTTTCTATTTTTTAGAGTAGTTACATTGTTTACGTGGGAAAAAGAGTCAGGGTCAGTACCAATAGTCATCCACATCATTGGTGGAGGTAAAGTTGAGCTGAAGGCACTGGTTGTGTGCGGTTCCACCAATACCGATGTGAGCTGCCTGGCTGTGTCCTGCTCAGCAACTTGCCCTTCCAGCTGCCTCACTGGCCGGCGTCCCCATCCCTGTGCAACCTGAACTGGAAGCAGAAAGAGATCCGTGTCCCTTGTCCTAGCAGCCATAACAGGAACACTTTGACATTGCTTATTTGTGAAGCGATAACTGAATTTCCCACGAAAATAAAGACGCGTTTCTCTGTCCTGCGGAGCTGGTGGGAAGTGTGATGTTGAAATTGATTAGTAATGGGAAATCAGGGCTTTAACATACCCTCTTTCTAATAAAAAGGATCTCGATTTGAAATCAGTCTTTCATTTAATAAGCAAACATCCGTAATGACATTGCAGCGTCTCATGAGAGGTGTATTTGAGCTGAAGAATTTGCAACAGACAGAGAACAAGGGGAAGGAGCAATTTCAGGACGGCTTTCAAGGCGAACCCTGGCTGGCAAGTTGCATGGTGCGAGGCTTTCTGCCCACCCGGGAGGGAGAGGGGCGCATTGCCGCAGGGAAAACATGTGCCAGGTAGGCAGTCAGACATCAGCTCTTCCTCAGAGTGCTGCCTGCTGACTGCGTTCGAAACAAATTGCCAGCGTGAATGCCGTACCGAGACATTTCTATCTTTGGTGTCAAAGATGACGCGATTCATTTGTATTTAGAAGTCAAAGAGCCCAGTGACGTGGATGACATTAGAAATCAGATCAGTTTGTTACTCAACCGCAGGTATGGACTAGTACAGTTATAAACTACTTGAGGTTAGTTATTCTGCAGTGTAGTTAAATTGCTGCCTTTTCTGACTCTTTAATGGATAATATCAGTTATAACTAGTGGTGGATGTGATGGGGAATAGGGAAGATTCCAGCTCCCCAAAATTGATGGTGCTGTATCTCTCCAAGCCATAACAGTTCATGAAGAGCTGAGTCCTTAGGAGGCTTAGAGTCAACACACGGTTTCCAGTAGGATTTCTGGAACACTTGAGAAGATTGAGCAGAGAAGAAAACAAGGTGCTTTTTTCCTTTGACTTGCAAACATACAAATCACCATTTTATTTTCTTGCATGGATTTCAATAGAGTTTGAATTGTAAATGACAAATATCTGAGACAGATCTGGATGGATGGATGTCTGCTGTTTGTTTTGTTTGTATTCTGTTTGGGATTTTATGAGAGTGGAGAAGTCTTTTAGTTTGAAAATTGTGGGAAGCCTCAGGAGGCTTAACGGAGTTGAAGCTTTATTATGCTAAATGGCTTCTTGTGTACTTCTGTGCTCCACTTAATGACATTCAGGAAATATTTTTATTTCCTATGAAATTCACTGAACGTCGTCCTACAGGGTTAATCTTACTTAGCACATTAAGTAAGAATCTCCCTTGTTTTGCACATTAAACTCAAAAATTTATATAATACACTGGTCAATATGATTTACTATAGCATATGAGGTGGGATTTTGGTCCCCTCGGGAAATACCTTTTGGGTAATCATCACTTGTGCATGGTAACATGTGGCTGCAATATCCCAACGCAAAATTTAGCTAGTTCATGTAAACAGTTCAGGAAATGCTGCCGAGTTCAGTGCCAGCTCAGCTCAGGCAGGGTTTATTGGAGACAACTCCTTCCACATATAGCTTTTCTCACGGATGTGCATCTCCTTTCCCAGGAGCTAGGAATCTGCGAGGGCTTGGCTGGTCCTGCAGCAGCTCCACAGATTTATTTGGCAATTTGTCCTGGCTAACAGCTCATCCTCAAGTGCTGAGAAGCAAACTGTAGCAAAACTAATGTGGTTTTGTGCAGAAACATCTTGGATTGAGAAGGGACAACAACAGGTTTTGCATTTTAAGATTTGCTGGCACTGACTTTGTCTCAAGCCATTTTGCATTTTCATATCCAGCTGTTTTGCTTGCTGGAGCCATGTTTTGCTGAGATTTCTAGTTTCAGCTCTGTCTTATGTAATACAGATACATTCTTGTCACATGGTTTCTTCTAATGAGTTCTGGTAGCTCTGAGATGGTTCTGTGCTGAACCTGTTGATGTAGCTGCCGTTGGATTCTGTTATGAAGGCATCTGGATCTATGGGTGATTAGGATATTGTTTCCTTCTTAATGGATGGCTGATAGTAACGACACCTATAGTATCCGTTAGAAAATAAATAAAAGAACAGAAATGAGAAATTTTGCATGTGATGAAGAATGTGAAAAATGGGAGTTACACATCTTCACATCTTAATATATAAAGAAAGTGATTTTACATTTATCAACAGGTGTTACAACTTTAGGTGTGGTATTGTATATTTGCATTAAAATGTGACTGTACAAGATATTTTTATTTCTGGGCAGTAAATAATATTTCTGCATCGTGAACTGCGTATTTGCAGTGTATCAAGATCTATAGCCAGGGTAATCATACTGCCTATAAGGTAGTATACACAGCAAATGATTTTATTGATTTTAATAAGACTTGAACTAAGTATGAAAGGAGTATAAACATGATATGTGTATATAAATATAGAGAGAGATCTATGTATCACTTGATTGAATAGGTTCTACACTTGTGCACATGAAAGAAATGAACTCTAATGCCGTACCTTTATAGAACAGTTGCAAACGTGAAACTATATTTAACTAGTCAGTCTGTGTGACTGCTGGAGTAAGAGGAGGTTAATGGTGTTGCAATACTAACTTAGACACTATGTTCAACACCATCTGACTCAGGAAATTAAAAAAATATGTGCCATAATTCATATCTAAAAGTAAGGGCGATACTAGCAGATGTGTCTGGTCCTTCTGTTTCTGCACTGTCAGTGTAAAATGGGTCCACAAAATATTTGCAGTGGCTTCATTTCTCTCCAGCTAAGTGTTCTGGTTTTGGTTTGCAGCTGGTTTTACTCTTGATACATTGTGAGGTTGCACTCAGGAAAACGAGTTTTTCAGTTAAGTACCTGTGAAACACAAACACTTCAAGTTGTCAGCCGCTTCCGATCTTTATGTGTGTGCACATGGATGTATGTATACATAAACATGACTTTAGAGGAAGATGTAATAGACCAACTTCTCAGAAAACTGTTTACTTACTGTTTAAAAAGATCTCTATTATGCTTGTTTCTAAAACTCTTGGTGAAATTGGACCTGTAGTTACTTTTCCCACTGTTGAGAAAATGCCTAACAAATTCTTTAAAAGTTAGCTTTTAGGAAGTTGCAGTACTGTGTTTAGTTGTTGCTGACCAAGAGTTATGTAAACAAATGTCTGAGAAGTCAATTTTGAGTAGACTCCTGTTTGTCTTTTAACAAAGGACCAATCAGCATCTGGAATTTCAGTTTACTTGATAGATTATTAATTATCTACTCTGAAAGATAGCATCTTCTGGGCAGTGATTTTGGGGTTTTTTTTGTAGCCGTTTATAAGTCATGATATCTGTTGGATTTTGACAAGTCTGAAGTTCTGGGTAGGTTAAGAAGGCTACCTGGTGCCATTGACCTCAAGTATCAAAGTAAGTTTCTAGTAATCTCCTCTGATAAACTGTCTTTACAAAGCAATTGTGAGTGTTTAGTACCTTTATAGCACTACAGTGAGAGTGCTCAGCCAAAACTCAGTTTCCTTGACATTTTTTAAGTTATACTAGCTGAACAAATCTATCAAGTTCTCCGACAAAACCAAACAATCCACTAACATAATACATGTATTTTATTTATTTCTCTATTTCTTGACATTGCATTTTCACTGTGTTCTTAAATTCAGGGGAAGAGCGCCAGCATATCTGAAATAACTCTTTCCTGTAGCTCCTGGGGTTTTTGTCTTGCGTACCATCTGAACGCTAAGAAAGGCAACCCTTTTCATACTCACCTTTTAAATAGCTGTAATTTTCATTTGCTAACTAGCAGAATAACCTTATCTACAGCTGTATCACAGTTAGTTTCAATCCAATTAATCTTCATCAATATTGCCACCCTTCGCATCATCCTCTGGAAAACTTAAAAGGAAAATAGCTTAATTAGGAACAGCAATGGCATTTCACTTTCAGAAAGATGGAATATTCGACACAGTATGTTGAAACAACATTCTCCCATCAGAATAATTTATGTGGTAAACACTAAATAAATGCATTCGGTGGAAGGGCTTTGTCTAACCAGCGTACACAGAGCAATGTTTTCTTGTGCTCAGGAACTAGAAAGTTATCATGAAATACAATTAATATTCTTGTACTGTTATGTAAGCAAGTCAACATCTTGTTGTATGAGCTGCACAGGTGATATAAGTTCTAATAGAATTAAATTTGATTACATGCTTATGCTCTCATAGTTGCCTTTTATACTTTATATTCTTTGTGTTCCCATTTCAGTCAATAACTTCTATTTGTCTTTTTTGTGGAGGACTAAACATTTCATGGTGATCTTGACTCTTTGCACTGTGTGGTTTCAGATATGGTCCCCACAGAGCACTGAGCAGCTCAGGGATGAAAAAGGCAACACTTAATTAATATATTATGTTCTTTGAGCACTAGAATAAGGAACACATATTGTGATTAATTTCATTAGTAAAGAATAAATACAAAGGCAGAATGGTTCGTATTCTCAGGAACAAATTAATGAAGACATGTTAGATAACTGCTCTGGAGAAGAATATTTAATAATTGTAAGACACTAGGAAGCTTGAAGTTATATTTTATAAAAGTTAGAACTCTGGAGATGGATTACCCACTGCCCTAAAACTAACACAGAAGAACATTAGGAGTTGACCATAAAGTCTCTTTTCTTCTACAGATTTGTCCAAATGACTATCAAGAAGATTTCTGACCAGAAAATGGCTCTCTCAAGTTCCTGTTAATTGGATTTGTTAAACTCTGGAATTCTTCTATCAAAAGAGATGAGATTATGGCCAGTCTCCTCCAGTAGTCTCTCTGCTTCCTGCAAGTACTGTCTGTATCCTCCAGGTATGCTTAAAAATACATTGTTAATGCAAAACAAATCTGATGAAGGCGTGTGGCAAATTCCATCTCTGTAAGTTCTGAATTATTTCATTTGCATCTTGGACGATGCTTCTGGAGCCTAACACCAAGGGGTGCTGATCGCTCATTGTCTCACTTATAGAGGGAGCGAGACCATCGCCTCTTCAAACACGAGCAGCCGAGCACGAAGCCCCCTTTCTCTTCTTGTCCCTGGCTGTCACAGGCCGGATGGATTGATAATTGGTCTAAGAATATAAATTATGAAACATCTAGTCTGAAAATAAGAATTACCTGTGCAATGTTGTTTTTCTCGTCTAGTGCTTCAGTCGCATATTTTGAGTAGGAAATGAAATTTCCTGTTTCTGTTATTATGTCTTTTAGGAAATTAGGTTTTTTGCACAGAGGCAAAGAGCTGCTATACAGTACCAGCCACTTGTAACAGTGCAGGTCGTCTAAGTAAGATAAGAAGTTTTCAGGACATCAAGAAGTTCTGACTCAGTTTGTTTTGCAAGAGGAGAAGAAACAGATTGTGATAGTTACTGATGAGCCTTGGACAGGTACATGTGTCAGGGTCAGAAGGTGATGGATTTACCCTGCTGAGGAGCTGAACAGTGGAAGTTTCGGAGGTAACTTTATTTTTTTTTTGAGCTCAGTAACAGCCATGTGGCAATCCTCAAATGGAGATGTGCACTTTTCTTCCACACTGTGGAGAAAAAGTCCCCCAGCTATGACTTGAAACTGTGTTAGTTTTGCACATGAAATAGTTGCAGGAAAGCTGGAAGCCCAGCCTACCTCATGAAAATGAGAATGCGGCAATAATGCAGAAATACATCAGCTACTGGTCCCAACTCAGTAGCGGTTCACAGTGGCCAAATAATATTTGGTGCAGACAATGCAATAGGAAACACCACTTGCTTTTGTTATCACTTGCAACTTCTGAAGAACGTTTTTGTTAAGCAACACCCATTATCTGAGATTACTCTTGCTACTTCCAGCACTTCTATGCTTTAAACTGCACAGCAAGAAAAGGTCAAATATAATTAGCTGGGAGAAGGGGCTGTTTGTTTTCATCCTCACTAGAGCTTTTATTTTTGTAATTATGAATAGAGAATAGGTGATGTTACAGAATGAATCTCCTCAAGAATGAAAATTTAATACTGAGTATAAACAATCTTTCACACAGTAGTAGCAAATTTAAAGTGTTTCTTAAACTCTGTCAAAGTTTAATTCATTACTAGCCTGGAAATATAAACTGACTTCACAATGAGAGAAAACAAACCTCCAGCTTAATTTAAAACCTTAAAAAGCAGTGCTAAAACAATCACGCATTTAAACTTTACAAGTGAGAAAAGAGCTGGAAACTGTATGGAAAGGTAGAGAGAGAGGAAGCATGCTATGTCATGACTAATGATACAGAAGCCTTCAAATGCCATGAACTGTCAGGAACGAACAAAGAACTGTCAGGACCGTTTATTTATTTAATCTCCCTTCTCTGTCCTGTCTACCTGGAGGTCTTGGATATTATTCCTTCTTCATTTTTTTGCTGCTGTATGGTTATTTTATTGGAAGTATGAGTCCAAGAGATGACCTATCCAAATGTCATCATTCCTTTCCAGATTACCCTTCTGGTTCGTGTTTGGTTCACTAGCAAGTACAAATGTGAACTGCCTGAATCTAATGAGAACAGGGGAATTACAGCAAGAAAATCAGTTAGAGCAAGTTAATAAAAGTTCCTGCTCCCTATTTCACTCACGATGGTTACTGTTGCTTGTGTGCATTTCACAATACACTACGAAGAATTGGTATCTGTAAACAATATTTGCTTGTAATGTGCATCTATAATTAGGATGATGGGATACAAAATAAGCAGGTAGCTGTCTGGATTTTCATCTCTCTATGTTTGATTAGAGAACTGCGAGCATTCAGTGTGGATTTAATAACTTGACAGCTTATCATGCAGAATTCAAATACTTATTTAAACCTCCAGATACTATTTTGATGGTGCGTTGGTTGTTTTTTTCTTTTTAGGAACTGTGGCACAAGACATCAGAAAAAATCATGAAATGGCAGCATTGTAAATGGTAATGTGTGTCTGGAACATGTAAGTATTTGTAGTTCTGGATAAAACCTGAAATTGCAGAAAGGTAAAAACAGTTACATATATTTTACCTAACCTCACAGAAGCCAAACCCAAATATAACCAACTTCTTAAACCCTGAATATTTCTTCATTTCAGTTGAAGTTGATTAAAGTACTTTATATTTTAGTGAGACTTGGGTTTAGATTCAACATTAAAAAACAGAGGTTACCTTTTAAATTTAGCTTGGGGAAAAGATTAAAAAAAAAAAGGCATGCCAAACAAACATCTCCCTGTTCCCTATGAGTATGTTAAATTATTTTTCATTTTCTCCTCAAACAAGAATGCATACACACCTGTTTTTAAATGATGGAGCTGCCTCTGACTCCTTTAAAATAATGTCTTAGTATAGTAATAGTTTTCACCATGTCTTTATGGAAGCTTTGCATTTCACAGCCACCAATTGCAGATTAGTGCTGCATCCTTGACAGTTGTTTCAGAATATGCTGAAGTGTGAAGGTGAAATGTAATTAACAGTATATATCACATAAATGTTTCGATCAATTTAAATTAATCGCTAGGTGGCCATGTATCACAGATGGAAGTGTGTTATTTAACAAGAGGAAAATCCTTATTAATAATGCAGTTCTTAGTCTAATAATGGATTAATATAAGTTGCCTTAAATGTCTGCGTTGTCTACCTTGATTACTGTAATGGGGCTGAAAATTTGAAGCTTAGCGTTCTCCTTCTTAGTATCTGTGTCTGCAACACTCAAAAAGAAGGTAGGAAATGGGACCATAGGGACGGCTTGCTTGAAGCCAGAAATTTAGATTTCTTTAGAATGAAACATTCTAGTGTGTGTATATATCTGAATTCACACAGTATATATAATGTAGGTCCTGATTTTCAGATTTCAGTGTCCTTTGTTCATCATGGAAGTGAGGGAATGTTGAGTCATTTTGGTATAAGTTGCGTTTATTTTCTGTTTCCTGATGAGGTGGCTTCGGAAGGACAGACTCATTCCCACAGAAGTTCTTACATGTGCTATGTGCTGCCTGTGCTTTTAATGCCAGTAAATGAGTTAATATTTGCCCCATCTGTTTCCCTGGTCATATTTCATCCAGAGAGATTCTTCACCACTTGTGGGATAACAAATATACTGTCCATCTGTAAAATATTTAGTTTATCATCTTTTGGCAAAAAAAATCATTCAGGAAATACCAGCTGAAATTCTTATAACTTTAGCTAGTTACGTGCTCTGTATTTGGTTAATTTTGAGAGGGTCTTTTTTTTTTTTCCTACTAAAAAATTAAAGCATGGCGTGAACTTCTCATTTGTAAAACTTATATTTTCGGCCATCCTTTACATATTCAGACTGTTCTGAAAAGGGAAATGTATCACTTTCAGGTGGAACTAAATATATAATTAATGCTGGATAGATCAGATGGCATTCTTCCAGATACTAGAATTGAAAATATTTGTTTTCTTAGCTAGAAACACCCCCAAAATAAATAGAGTTGGTTTAAAATAAATCATGTCATTACTTAGTTACCTAAGGAGACAAAGTTGTCAGGTTCTTCAGAGTAGCAAAAATGGGAGAAATAAACTCTGCTACTTGCCCATATTTATGGTGTATTTCATCATTTGTGGTTTTGAAGCAGCTGTTTCCTTTTACAACTTACACAAACTAAATAGAAAAAGTAAATATTTTCTTGAATGTATTTACAGTAGGCTATCTGAGAAAGTAAATAGAATTAGCTTGCACAATTTATATGATGTTAGAGGGAAGGAAAAACAAAAGCCAACCAGAAGTTAATTTCCAGCAGTGTGTTAGGCTTTCCTGTTTTGGTTAAATATTCCAGAATAATGTCATCAATCAAAAAGTTTCACGTTCCACGTAGAGAAATGTTACCTTCTTAAGCATTGCTAAACATTTTGACATATTTGAAAAATGGAGTCCTAGATCCTAAAGGTTATTTGTCATAGGAGAAAGAGAAAATATGCTCTGCGTATGCCAGGATGGCAAATAAAGACTGTAAAGATGATAAATCTTGAGTTGGATACATAAACTACTCGGATTCATGGTCCCCAACTTCATCACACACAGTTGTAGTTTAATTTGGCCTTTACTGACATGTAACTACATACAACAGGGGAGGGGTGGTCAGTAGATCGTGTGCCAGGATGCAGCCTCATGAGGGAAATGGCAGAGAAGGGCAAAAATACAGTATAGAAAACCTTTGGAATGCCCACCATAGGGAATCCTTTTCACAAGGACTTGATTTGGCGTAGGGGAAATTTTTATTTGGCTGGGGTTTTTCAGCACACTAGTTAACGTAAAGCAAGCCTTGAATACATCCTCTCTTGGGGTGTTTAAACGATGAAGAACGTGACAGACCTGCAAACATTTTGTACAAGAAATGATTGATCAGAAGAGCAGTCAAGGTGACTTGTTGACATGATTAAAATAATTTCATTGAAAAGAAACTTTATAAAGGCTTGTTCTGAATGCTGATAATTTCATCCACTGTAGGTAAAATTATTACTTCATCCTATATAAATTTGCCAGGCTACTGTGAACACATGAAATCTGGAAGAGCTTCAAGGGAGAAAAAAAAAAAACACAACAGTTAGGTTTCTCTAATTGACTGTTGTGTATTGTGGTCTTAGCATGAAACTCTGATAGGAGAGAAATAATTCAAGTTTTGTGGTAACACGGCTGCATGAATTGGACAAAGAATTACTAATTTTTCAGTGACAGGGTAGACACAGTGATGCTTGTAAACTTCTCTAACGATTATAAACTAATCTGAGCATTTGGCTTCACATTCTTCCCCTTTCAGCGATACGTAATTCTGTCTTTGTTAATGTAGTAACTTCAGCAAGTTATTGTCTAATGTCTTTTTTTATAATTTTCAAGTATAAGTTTATATTAATAGACATAGAAGAGAAACCTCCAATATCACAAGTTTCAACAACTGAACACTCTAATGACAGGATAATACAGGTGAAGGAAGTAGGCTAGCATGTGCTTTGTAGTAGATGCAGCTTTAAAATATTTTATTTTTTACTGAAATACTTCAGCATGGTATGAGAGAACTAAACTAAATGAGAAGTACTCCAGACCTGGGTGAAAATGTAAGGTTCTGCACATTTCAGGTGCAATGCCAGCTCCTGAGAAATGCTTGCACACTAACCCACTGGTAAATAATAGCTTTCATTTCTAGTTCCCTGGTATGTATATGTCTTTAAATTCCCTCGTTTGGAATTAGTGCTATATATGCACACTGTTATTCAACATCAAGAGGATAAAATGTGTTTCATGACACGGTAATAAATGTACAGTACATCCATAAAAGAGTTAGTTAGTTAGTTATGGGGGGAAAACATTAATGCTCAAATACCTTTCAGAAAGTAATCAGTTTGCTTTTTTATAACTTCTGCTACTTAGATGCTCTGTATGAGAATTTTCATTTTTGAATTAACTCATAATCTTTGTTCAGTCCCTAAGTAGTCTGAGGAAGAGTTAGAGCTCATTATGGCTCTTGAAAGTGAAGACTGGCTCAGAGATGAGCAAGGGCAAAAAATGTGTGCCCATCAGCTCTGAAGGCTACACCTTGAACTCTGGACAAAGAAAGCAACTTAATCCGGAGTGGTCTCAATTATTCTGATAAGAAGGCATATGCTCCCTTTAAAGTGAATTGTAAAAGATCAGTTGCTGTTATCTTGTAATTGCAGCCTGCAAATAGGATGCTAATACAGACCACTCTGACCGCCAGCCTGGTGAGAGGCTGTTCCAAAACCAGCATGTTCCAAAAACCTTGGAATTATGCTTGACATCTGTTGTCACTGCCACACCCAACTCTTCCATACAATATCTTGAAATTAATTTATCAGGCTAAGGATCTGCCCCATATATTTGTTCTCAGTAAAACTACTTTAAGTGGGAGAAAAAAAACTTTATCATTGAGAAGTTACAGTAGCAGTTACAGTGTTAACTGGATATCCTAGTTTGACAGGGAATGTTTTGATTTACAAATAATGTGCCACATTTGATTTAAAATCTACATTTAAGTATTCATTACTTTTTTTTTGCAAAATTGATGTAGATGCCAAAGTAGGTTTTGCTAAAGGAAATGTAGATTTATTTTTTTGTCTGAGACTGAGCTCAGTCCTAGCTTATATAGGTAAGTTTATATAAACCACATAGTATAAGACACTATTAATATTCAAGGGTTATTAGTCCAAATCCCTTTATAAAGCAGTCTTACTTTAGCTTTTGAGTGACATTGCAGCATTGTTTTTCAATGAGACTGTCCTTGAGAGTCAACAAACTCCATTTCACTAAGAGGGTTAATTAAGGTCAAGTTTATAATGGGGTAGGAAGAAGCCCAGACTGAAGAAGCTGTATATCAGAATGAGATTTCAAGGTCTCTGCAACGCATTAATAACTGTGAGGCTGTCTGATGTGAGTGGCATAACATGTGCCGCAGCAAAAAATTCTTGGAACAAACCTGAAAAAACAAATACAGTTCCTTTCACTTAATTTTTTTGGGGGTGTTTTTTTTTTTTTTTATACAGTGTTTTTCCATCAGAAGACTCCTGCTAGTCAACCTCATTTCTGAGGGATTGCACCAGATCAGAGTGCAGAGCGTTGCTCACCAGGCTTTCCTGAGTTTGTCCAGAATGTGGGAAATGAATCGTCTCTGTGTTGCCCCAGCTGCAGCAGGGAAGGGAATCTGGTTCTACTGCGTCTTGTGGGTCTGGTGCTCTGTCTGTAGTATCTAGGGATACGGAGGTTTTCTTCCCCACCGCAACCATAAATTTCAAGGGATCAGCCACCCCTCTTCCATGGTGTTGAACTGCTAACGGGGCAGTGCCCTGCCCGCAGATGGGAATGGGCGAGGCTGGAGCAGCAAACCACATCTCAGTGTGCTCTGGCCCACCTCTGGTACTGCTGCTTGACAGGCATCGAGAGTCACCCTCGGGTAAACCTGTGAAACTGCAGGAAGAGGAGAGGATATGTTAAACCCATCAAGGGAAGGAGGCAGAGGAAGGTGTTGGTGTGACTTTTTCTGTGTATATGTTTTGTTTAGTTACAGGGCAGTTTTGTTTTGGTTTTTTCCTTCAGATAAAATCCCCACGAGTGATCAACATAACTTCCCCAGTACAGGTTCCATGGTCCCTTCTGTAGAATTACTTGTGTTGGAGGGAGGATTCAATAAATGCATCTCTAAGATTTTCAGAGCAGTGCTGAAAATGTAAATTCAACAGAAATCATTAGACTCCATCTCTTCATTTTCTGGAAATATATATTTTGGTATTTTTTTATATTTCTACAGATCTGCAGTAATAAGGATCGAAACTTTAAAATCCAAGTAAGTGAGTGTCATTAAAAAAAATACAGCTGTCAAGGACAAACGGAAGAGTACTATTGTTGAGTGGTTTAGCTTCATAAAGCAACTAGAGCTCTCTCCCTCAATCATATAGTAATTCCAAGAAGTTCAAGCTATGACAGCAGCTCTAAGACAAGATGTTTAATTTCTCTTCAGGGGCGTATTTGTCACAGGCTAACGTTGTTTTGTATAGTGTAAAGGGAGCCGTTCAGGTTCTTTTCAGCCATCCTCGTGATACAACCTTGCATTTCACAGAAGTAAGTTGTGTTGTACAATTTCTTTTTTTAGTTGTTTGCTGCATATGTGCCTTCTTTGAATAGATTTTAAGCTACTGAAAACTTTAGGCTCATGACTTTCACTGTTCATTTAAGTAATCACGTAAATCGTTAACAGCTTGATGATATAAATGATTCTTTGCAACAAAGAGAGAGCAATGCAAGTGAAGGAAATATTTTTTAGCTGATGTGGTGTGGGAACACCCAGGATCCTTAGGCTTGGCTTACTTTTTCTTTTCAAACTCCCATTCCTCACTCAGTTTTTGAAAATTCAAATATTCAGCCAGAATGGTGGTGTCTAATCCACATCATGATATCTCTGTCATTAAGGTAGCAAATTGTCAAGAGACAAATGTTTAACACCAAATTTCTCAGTTTCTATTCCAAGCTGTAGAGAAACAGGAATGATGGACTCGGCGCTGATTTCTCCTGCCTCTTGTGCCTGTACCCTTTGCAATATGAAATCACAGCATCTTGAGCTACTCTCTGGCTCCTGCTCAAAAGTCTTTCCTCGTAGTCCTAGCTCATTTTTTTCAGTATTTTCCTGAGCCTAATTCCTTCCATTATTCCTTCCCAGCTTGGCCTCTTCCTGAATCCTGACCTTTCCATGCACGAAGCCTTCTGAACCTCTCCAGCTCCCGGTCCTGTCGGTGTGTAGGTTTGGCTGCTTCCAGCTTCCTCCTGTGTGCCTGGCAGGAAGCAAGCAGGGAAGGAAGAAGGATCTTTGCTTTCAGTTACAGTGCTTTGTGCCACAGTGGCATCTAGCTGCCGCAGCTACAGATGAAATTCCACACAGTCCGTGCAGTCCAGGTTTGGAGCAGGTCACTGCAGATGGGCTCTTTAGAGAAATTTATCTGCCAGAATGCTGAGCATATGCAGAGTGTGATCAAAGTCTTAGGATGGCTTTAGTATTTGCTTTTTCCCCTGTCCAGCAGAAGATGAGTCCTTGTAGTGAGAGACAATCTCAAGTGAGTTTCAGGTCTCTGCTGCAAAACTGGAAATGCTAAAGCTTTTTCACGAACAAGCTACAAAAGTCTTTGTATACTTATAATATTTTACCCAAATTTAGTCTTGGAAATAGTTTGAGAATTTTTTTGCTAAAGCAATCTAAAATATTTTTTAAATAATCAGCACAGTGTAAATTCTTCCAGGGAAACATTGGGGACTGAGGGGGATGAGACCTCCTTATAGAAATTAGAAAGTGGTTAAGCAACTGATAGCACAGTGGGCTGGTGAAGATTCCTTTGAAATGCTTTCTGTTGGTATTATTTGGACTTGCTTTGTTCGCAATTATTATAGGACTTTACAGCTAAATCTTCACCCAAAGAGTGTTTTGCTTGTATCCAGACTTTAGCAACAACGGAAACTAAGACAAGAAATGCAACACATCATTTCCACAGATTCAAACTTGCAAGGGTTTCTTAGCATCCCCAGCTTTTGCTAACCAGCAGCCCTGACTCAGCAAAATCTGCATTTGCTTGTGCTTGATTTTCCTGTCACGGAGAGGTCATTAAGATCGTTGAGCTTCTCATCTGCATAGAGCTACTCCAGGTATGTGACAGTTTGCAGTGCTGGTTTTCACTGAACCTTCAGTCTTGTGCAAGTTTTCCAGTATTTTTAAAGTTAACTTTTACAGCTTTTTTAATGCTTTTCCTGGCAATTCTCTAAAACAGTTCAAGAGCTGCAGTCACTCTCAGTGCAAAGAGCTGTGAAATACATATGCCAGTGAAAACATTTTACACTTAAAATAACCTTCATTTTGGTTGGTCTTTCTTTGTTCGGTTTTGGAGGTGGGGGGGTTGTCAGACAGATAAGAAGGAAAACTTGACAAATGGACTGTGAAAGACAAAAGTATTCTCATCAGCCCTCTGGCAGACTTTCCTGGCATTTATCGTGGTGGAGGCTGGTGGAACGCCCCGTGGGGCATTGTCCTGGCCACAAAAGCCAGCCACGGGGAAACCCCTGAAGGCAGGGACATTTAACAGTTTCTAATGCTAATATCCTTAGCCAATTTAAAAATAAATAAATACTTACTTTCGTTTTAAATGTAGTGACAATTTTGTGACATTTATTTGACAAGCTCCTTTGATCACAAACTGAAGCTAGGACTGAGGAAACCTCAAAACACATTTATGTACCGTGCTACATCCGCAGAGACAGGGGGACTGACATTGTACCTTGTCAGAACGATCCTTTGGTATTCTTAACACGTGATATTTATGTATTTCTAATTTGTTCTACAAGAGTTTAGTTTTAATTAAAATTTAAAGATTATGAAATCAGTGATTTAGTTTCAGGGCTCTGGAGCAGAAAGAAAACTTTTTAATAAGCTTTTGCATTTTTTATAGGAGGAAATGAAAGTTGCAGTTTATCATACGCCGTGGTTTCTTTTTTTAAATTGAAATGACTAAACTAAGAAGACATGTAGCTCAGGTTCTGAGAAAAGGGAGGAAGCCCTGTCTCTTCACAGTAGTAGCCTAACTCTGACCTGTGAGGTGGTGGATATAGCAAACAGAGAAGTGAAGGGTGATGTACAGCTTTGCAGTATATATAATTTAGGTGCTTTTTTCTTCTATTCTTAGATAAAAAAGTTTTGTGGCACTTAGCTCCTGCCCTTCTGTCTGCAGCGAAGTCCGTGGCTCACTATTACGCCAACAGTGTTAGAAAGGCCTGACAAAGTAATGGAAACCATCGAGGCTCCTTTTCCTCCAGGGTGAAGTTCTCTGTTGCTCTTCGCGGCTGCACTGCATAAAGTATATCCTTCTATGCTCTTTCCATTCCCACATCTACACTGTGTGTTTTATACAACCACTGAGCAACTGTATTTTCACAAATAATTTCTATTTGCTGTTTGTTATTAGCTCAAGGTTAAAGAAAATAAATCACTATGTTGCAGTGTCACCAGGTGAAGGAATTAAAACTTCATTTTCATGTACAGACCATTCAGAGATATGGCTGTGAAGCACCAGACAATAAGGCATCTCCCAGAGACAGAAAGATGATTTTATACCCTATGTGTGTTATGAAGGTGAGGAACGCTTTGCAAATCATATGCAAATGGTCAGCCTTAGTGAAAAACTGTGAAAGAAAGAATTCCCTTCTAGCATCATTACATTTGAAGAATAGACGTGTTTTTTTCATTCTGATAGGCAGGAGTTTCTTCTAGAAGTCATTTTAGGGGCTGGCTGTCTCATAACTCCTGCTCGTAGATATGTAGGGGTGAGGGCAAGGTATGAGGATGACAGGAGGGAGGATGTGGGACTGAGGGGAAAAAAATGGAAAGTAATTCTGTTTTCTATCAAAAATACATATTGGCTCCACATATTGGTTCCATTTCAAAGTTACACTTAAAGAAGCCAAGAAAAAAGGCCTTTAAACTTCACGGTTACTTGTGCCTTTAGAGATATGAAGAGAAATTACTGAAGTAGAGAACAGGGTGCAGATTCTCTAATGGTATTATAGCAAACGTGCATAAGCAGAGTCTGTGTACCAGCTGTGGATTTGATACCCAGCCCTGATTTATCATTTCTTTTGCTACAGATTTTTTGGGGGGAGGGGGTCTTTGTTTTGTTTTCTGTTTAGGGTTGGATTTTTTCATGATTAATATCTACATAAAGATCTTAATGGACCAGGCTGAAATGTGAATGAGTAGAACTATATTAGGAGTGACAAGTTAGTTTCTGAATTGTTAGCATAAAGATTTGGGGCGAGGATCTCATCTGTTCCAAAACAATGAAATTAGAGGAGACCCTTTGAAAAACAGAAGTGGAAGGAAAATTAACAATGATTTCATGATCAAGAGACAGACCAGTATGTAGGAGAGAAATCAAGAAAGCAAATCACAGCCAAAATAGCAAACTTTCTCAATAAACCCCTGATTTCTGTATTTGAGTACAGCAGAAAAAAACCACACAAGAACAGAGGGAGACTCTAAAGCAGGACGTTGAAGACACAGGCTGTACTCACAGAGTGATTTTCAGTGGTTTTATCCTTAAAAGTATACTAAAGGAATTACTGTTTCCTGAATAGGATTTCCTTGATGTTTTCCTGGTACACCATAGGTTCCTCTGAGTAGATCGCTGTTGTTACTACTATCAGCAGATACAGTCCTTCAGCAGCAAGGAGGGTGGATGGTACACTAGTCTGCTGTGGTTTCTGCCCTATGAGGTGCTCAGTTCTCAGGCCCCAGCTCATCAAAGCCCTGATGAGTTGTTGGCACGCAGGAGTCCCAGCCGTCCTCTAAGTGCTTTACTGGATCAGTGCCAGTGTGCTCCATTCTTTGAACAACTGGGCTACATACAGTAAACATAAATTCTACCCTATGGTTTCGATGTTGATGCTGCCAAGTTCACCTCTTTACTTGTAGACTTGTGACTCCAATGATGTTATCGGTCTGCACGCAGAAAGAAGAAAAATCTTTAATTCTGAGGCAGCCTCAGAACACAATGCGGCCAGATACGTCTGTGCATCATCTACCCATCCTCACTGTTTTTCAGGGGTGCAGCATGTATGTCCCTACCCAGGGAATAGCTGGTGAGCGTAGTGAATATTTTTCAAAGAACTTTTAACTAATGAAGCTGAGCCGTATTTTAAAATCATTTCCAGTTTTCACAAGGGAAAAGCATTGCAGCAGAAAAAGTGGCTTCACGCTGCTGCTCATTGCTGATCCATGGCCAAAAGAAGTCACTCAGTATTGCATAGATGAGTGACTCTAAAATCTGTATCAGCTGAATCATATTTTTAATTTCTTTTTTTAATGCAAAGACCACTCTGTACTTGCAGGGTTGAGCTGGGAACAAGTTCATTAAACTAACAAAATGAGACAGGTATGTAGCGGAACTGTCAGGAAGAGCCAGCACTGATCCAACCCAGTGTCTTAATGAAGTACTGTATTTAGGGGAATTGTACTAAAGGATTTTAAAGTGATGAACCATTTGTGTCATTTTCTGTGAGACGCATTATTTTTTGCAAGTTATGACTACTTGTGTTCAGTGTGCCCTTTGGATACCATGATTCAGATATTTACGTGAGGCCTCTAAAAGACCGGTTAAACAGTCTCATCTTCAAAAATTACTTTTTGGGCTTTTTAAAAGTTGGTTTTGAAAGCTAGAAAGTGGCCAGTGGAATGACAAATATTTTCATGAATGTAGGTCTGTTTGCAGCAGTGTCTGAGAGGTAAAACTGACCCCAGTGCCTTTGATTAGAATTCTTCTGGCTGTGAGTCAATGTAGTGATGAAATTCCACATTTTCAAAAAGCCTGACCATTTTGTTCATGTGTTCTTGTATGTATTGCAGAACCAAGATCTTTGAGGAGATGGAGAAAACTAAAACTCTGAATATAGGTAAATAACAATGAAGTGTGTAGGTAGTAAATAATAGCTACAAAGCATGTAGGAGGACTTAAACAAGAAGAAGCCTCATTTTTGTGAGACCCAGCCTGAGACTGGTCACAAAACAGGACTCTTGATGAAACCATTGGCATGGCTGTGAAATCTAAAACCTGCACTCTTCTGCTTTAATGTTTTGTGTCTTATATCTGATGGAAGATCTACAGGCAAGTCAGATGTCTCTTAAGATTTCCTTGTGTGTGTATATATAGATGTATATATGTTTGGGGTTTTTTCAGTTAGGAAAAAAACACATAATGTAATATCTCCATTACTTTTATGTTACTGTTGCTCTCCAGAAAACTTACCAATTCTGAGTTATAATGATAGGTAGTTTGGAGGTGATCTCAGCTGAGTGTTATGATTAATAGTCCTTTTTCATTTTTTGTCCTTTTCTTTTTAGTTTAAGTGTGGGAACCAGAATAAAAAACTCCAAACATTAAGTAAAGTATTCCTTGTGAAAATTATGCAAATTGCATTTGTCTGCTAAATTAATTAATTGCGTTCATCAGAATAGCATATGAAAAATGAAAGATATTTCCAAATGTTAAATAATGGCTGGATCATTCTGAAATTAAAAAAAATTAAACAGATACATGGTCATAGTCTGCTATTCACCCTGTGAAATTGCATTTGACCTCCCATTTGGGTAATTGTATTACGCCTGCCTAAATTTCCATGCACAGTGATTTACAATAGAACATATTATTCCACTCCTCCTATTCTACCGTACTGCATACTGCTGCTATTTATTGCTGTGTAGTTCTGTTTATTTAGAGGATGGTTGCGTTCTAGTGGCTGACTCCCAGGGCTCCCATACAGATTTTTTCAGCGAGTGCATTTTCCATCCAGGTACTTAATACCATGTAAAGAAAAGAGGAGTTATGTTTATATATTGTATGTATTCTGATGTACTCCAGACTTGTGCTGAAAGAAGAAAGAAAAGAAGGTTACAGAACAAAAGGAAAACATTTGCCTTCTTTTTCATGAAAGCTGTTGAGGACTCCTTTCTAAGGATTCATCCCATAACTACTCAGTCCCCTTTATCAGTGACAGAGACAGTTTTCATGGTGCTGCCTATGGCTCCGAGCAGTACCTAGTGAATATAAAGATACTGCTCACTGCCTGAACAGAAGCTCAGGAGTTATCTGCCATCAGTCTTCAAACATAATTGCAAGTTTAAACTTATTGAAGAGAGAGGTATTTTATCACAGAGAAAGTAGCGTATGCTCATTTTTTATTTTTAATCAGATTTTAACTCTGTAGCTTTACAGTCTAAGAAGAATTCGTATCAGATAGGAATAACAGATAGAGAAGCTAATTTAAGCCTAATAATTTGAATCTTAATTTTACTCCTGGTTAAGCCTATTGGAAAATGGATTGCTTTGGAACAGCTGAAGTGCAGTGCCATAGAGTTGTTACAAACAGACCTTCTTCCCCCTGCGTGGACAGAGTGCTGTATTTTGCAAAAGGGTAAGAACTCGATATAAAAGTATGCTTAACTTAGACCCACGAGCTCTGAACTGTATGTAATGCCTGTTCTGGCTGTACCTGGGTTGAACTGTAACGTACTAAATAATGCATATTCAAAGTAAATGTTAGATCTGAGTGGCACTGGAACTCTGGAGACCACTGAAAACAAACAGGATCTTACTTCTTTTATTAGTAAATGTTTGGACGTTAGTGAGAGAGAGGAGAGTGCTGCCGTTCTTGCAATACCTGTGAAACCTGCCTAACATACTTTCTGTCAACCTGTCAAGTAACCTTTCCTGAAAGTATCTGTACAAGGAGCAGTTTAGATGAAGTGAGAATGAGTCTGAGTCTGTCCTTGAAATACAATTCAGGCATGAACACATTCAGATATTTGAAAATGTCAGGGTTCCACATGTTTTCTGTTTGTTTCCATCTCCTGCAGTAGTATTCTCTGCTTCCAGCCAGATAGATAAAAAATACCAAATTCTTGTTCCCTTAATAAAGGGACTTCAGCCCTGGACTCACACCCAATCTTTTTTCAGTGCAGGAACTGCATCATTTCCAAAATTTGGGCAGTTCCCGAGAAAAATACCCAATTCCGATTCCACTTTTTCTGAATACAGAGAGACTGTTTAGGCTGAAGGTCCGCCTGAAAATGCAGTCTTTGGTGTGTCAAAATCTGAAACGTGTCACTGAGAATTACAAAACTGCTTAATGATATTGGAGTTTGAACTAGAACTATTGTTTTAGCTAGAACATACATTATACATCCTGAATTCCTTAATTTACTTAATTATCTCCTAATTACAGTCTAATTAATTACTAATGTATCTTAATTTCCTCTGGTAATTTCCTTATTAATCCCTACTTTAATATGTTACATTTTTATCCTTCCTCCTTCAATTGGGAAATGGACTTTACCGTCTTTGCTATCACAAAAGGTATGTTTCTTACCTGCTGTAAAACACTGCTAAACTTGTCTTTGCAATTAGCATGTTTTTATCAGAAACTTGAATGACCATGCAATCATCAGTTGTGCTGAGAACACAGGAAAGCTTACGCTATACAGTTCTCACAATTAAACATGCATGTACATATAAATAAATTGTAAGTTTTGTGTGGAGACCAAAGCATACTGAGATTTCTCCATGAAATACAGTCATTCTAATGTTTAGGATGCCAGTTCCTACTTTCTTAGTTATCAGTCTTTCTGTGTCTCATATAAGCAGATCTTTAGTGAGACTAATTAATCTTTTTTTTTTCACAAAGCTCTAAAATCCAAATTCGCCCATCTCCATGAGTGGATATTCCCCACTTGCACTTTTCTCCTTGCATTCTTTCAGAAACATTGGTTAACTATCTCTATTAAGAAAAAATAATCCAATATATATACACACAAAAAGAAAAGCCTATTCCAGAGCTTGAGCTTTCTGTGCTTGAAAAACTGTACATTAATTAAATGATCTAATTTTTTTCCCTCTCATTGAAATTACTCAGGCTGGAGGCGTAGCTCTCAAATGCTCATATCTTGCATCCAAATGGGAGAAAAGTATTTCTAAGTGGAGCAAGTGCACAGTTAAAATGAACTTTCACAATATAACTCAGCAACATTTTAATCAAAAAGGATTCTGTTGTTAGCACAGATGGAGGCAAAGCAGTGGCAACATAAGCTGTCCAGCAGTAGCAGAGCCAGGAAAAGAGAGGTTCTCAAATTAACAGTGTTGGCAGCGTGTAGCACCCTGCAATTGTGCAGCAAGTCTGATATTGCATACGGGGATAAGTTGGAATCGTTTTATTTTTTGTGGAAATTGTTTTTGGGAATAGCTTTCACAGTCCATACTGCACAATTGTAAAATAAGTAGATTTATTATGCTGCTCAACCAGTCAGCAAAGAAGGCACAGAAACGTTCCCTCTCTAAATGATATCAACAGCCATTACTGATTTTAACGTGTAGATCTAAGCTTGGAGAAGAACAGAAGGAAAGGTTAAGAGAAGAGAGCAGACAGAGCTACAGACAGGTATTACATCTCATTATTTATGATGGTGTAACTCAAGGACAGTAACAAAGCCTAAGAGTGCTGGGAGTTGCTTTTGCCCAGGTACCATCTGTGGTGAACTAACGCGATGCTAGTAGCTCGTTGTTAGCTGTTAGTGCCGTGGATGCTGCTGCTTCCACGAGGGTCACGCGTTACCCTGCAGGCAACATCCGCAGCCTCGCCTCGCACGGCCACTGGCCATGGACTTTGCTGAACCACTTGTCTGTGAAGCAGCTCAGAAACGTTCTCCTGAGAAGACGATAACCTCTGGCAGAGGGGCAGCGACAAACAAGCTAGGCTGTGGCATCTCTAACAGCCCCAGCTGTTTGCTAATTAAATGTATATCAAGCCTGTCAGTACAGCCCGAGGTAAATTAGGAAGGGAGCAGGGGACCTTCAGCCAGCAGTCGGTCCTGTGGCCCTGATCCGTGCCTCCTCCGGAGAGCAGGGCTGAGGCTTCTGCGAAGCTGAAAGCTTCCAGCAGCATTCTTCTTAACATACATTTCCGCAGGCACCTAAACCCATGGCAGAGTTTCTTTCCAGAGGTATAATTTCGACTCAAAACCTAAGTACACAAAAGCTTGCAAAAGTGGCCGTGAGTTACCCATTACTCCTGGGTCTTGTTTTAATCCACTGATCCTGTGCTCTTAGTATTTCTCTATTCCTTTTGGCCTTCAAGTGTAATTTCAGTGAAAAAATTATTGCAGAATTACAATTTGCATTTAATTACATAGTTGTAGTTACTTTTACATCAATGGTTCAAGGTTGTTTGCTCAAGGTATTGTTCGTCTTCAAGAATAAGATTATTTCCTGCAACTGCTAGGATGAAAATCTTTCTATAATTTAGAAATGTGACTGTGGTCTTTTTCGGTCTTCTCATCCAGACTAGACAGAAACCACAGTTTATTTTCTTGCTTCAGAATATTTTGTAATGTAAATCAAGTGGCAGTGTATGACTAAAGAATTCTGAGTCAAGAAGTGCTTGACATTTCTGGTGGGTTTTGTTTTTGTTTTTGTTTGGTTTTCTAGCCTGAAGAGTGATGTGCTTCTCTCCACAAAGCCAGCAGCAAGCAGCCACATCGCTGTGAAATCCAGTCAAGTCCTTTTTAACTGGTGATTTCTTTTGGGGATTGATTCCTGCTAACTTGCAAGCCTGAAGAGGAAGACTGGTAAGTGGAACAAAGGCTAATAAGCCACCTCCTCAATCATGGACAAGCATTTAAACTTATTGTCACTGCAAGTATTGAAGGTCATGGGGCTGCAGGAGTCTGCCTTGTGTACTCAACAACTCAGGCTTCAAAGTCCCATCCCGTAGGTCATAGGCTGTTCACTTGTAGCACAAAGTGGCCTGCAACAGAAACCAGACCCGTGCATGTAGGCAACTGACTCAAAGGAAGTCAAAAGAAAATCTCTGTCGATAAATGTGCATGGAATTACTTGCTGTTTCCAATTATATTGTATGTAGGACTGAGAAAAGCAGAAAGTATAAAACAATCAAATATACAAAGAAAAAATTTCGAGAGAAAACTTGTGAAAAGGAAAAACTGAATTCCTGTCTAGAACATAACTGTTCCCTCTTCTTTGTCTTGTTAATGGAGAAAGAGAAACATCTGTTAGTGTATTAGTTAAGGGTTTCCCCCCCATTTGATGAATATAGTCCTTGAAAGGCACTTTGTTTCATTTTCTATTTTCCCCAAAGGCAGGAGACTTTGGTGTCAGTAAAGGTGCTTGAGTCCTTGAATTATCCCTCTGTGCTATCTGTAAATCTAATCTCAGCCAAGCACTTACTACTTATATGATAAAGTCAGAGATTAGGGGCCAAATTCTCTTTTCAGTTATTCCACTGAAACCCATTGAAATCAATGTGAGATTGGACTTGTGTAACAGGGAAGAATTTGGGCTACTGTCTTCAAGAGATAAGAACAGGGCCAATACTATAACAGCCTTTTTCAACAAAAACAGATCTAGACAAATTTAGGGACGTGTGCTGTCCTTGATGTGCATATAGAGTTTCAGGGGTCCACGTTGGACATATATTTAGAGAGATACTTTTCATCTAGTTGTTAGGTACAGAAGGAGTTTGGGTGGAAAGCAACACAAATTTAATTAATTTTACAGTTAAGTTCATAGGTGAGCAGCACTTGCAAAGTCACAGCGTGGCACAGTGCAAGCGACCCTCCCGAGAAATAACTGATGCTATAACTGTGGGTAATGAGGAGCACAGATAAAATAGGCTTTGCGGCATAGTGTTTCAATATCTTTTGTGGAAATAATGTGATCCAATCTCTTCTCCCTTTCCTTTCCAGGCTTCGCTACAGCACTTATGAGAAATAGTAATGCTCAGTGCCGTCACGGAGTTTCAATTTCTAAATCAAAGCGCTCGGAAGGGGTAAGTCTTATTATGTGGAAGTCAGAACCTTACCATAAACCATTAGGTTAGTTTGGTCATGGAGGTGAATAGAGAACAAATTCTCACAGTATCAGGACCTTCTTTTAGCTGGAAGCTAGAGAGACAAGAAGAGTGGGTTTAGTTTGCATTTGTGCTAAGCAGCTCACCTGCTTGTTCCACAGATCTTTAAATTCAGGCTTGGTGCATTTCTTGTTTGAGTGTTCAGCCTTTTTCGATAAAATCATGATTAAAAATGCACCTGAGCTTCTTAGACACTGCTCTCTTTTATTCTTGTGTTCCTTTCATGCATTTTTACAAGCAGTGCCTCAGACTTCCCCTTAAATCTCCTTTTGTGGGTCAGAAGACCCTAGGCTCTATTTTCTTGGTAGCAGTGACCATAGGGACAGCAAACTGGTCCATACAGATACCTTGTAATGCTGCCCTGCCGTGCTGCTGCACTGAGCCGCTCGCGATGCTGTCTTTTGTAGTTGATGTAGTCATGTAGACGCGTTGAAATGGTGCAGCGCTGCTTTGAGCCGTTAAGCAGATATGTTGCACGTTGAAAGGAGCTGTTTCTTCAGTGGCAGGTGGAACAATCTGTACCATTATTTCCGAGGGAAAAAATTTTCATAAAGTATTTTAAGACTCTTGGATAAAAGGGGATTTATATAAATGTAAGGTAGTATTATTATAGTCATTTTATTAAATAACAATAGTAGGTGTCTTTCTTTAGGCATAAAATCCATGCACATGAAAAACAATAGTTGGCAGCCTGCAGTAGTAACAGCATAGTGTGCTGAAATGATGACAGTAATGAATAGCTCTGGAACACCAACAGAAACCACTGTATCGCATGTGTACTGTGCAGTATATGAACAGACTGCAACAGCTTTATTGAGGATTTTAAGGAAGTGTGTAAAACCAAGCTGCAACAGCATAAGAAAAATACAAAATAAAGCAAGCAGGCAAACTACAGCTGAGGCTCTTCTTGGCAAATAAATTGGATAGATAGTAAAGCAGAACTTGTGTTGATTGGCAGCTGACACTAGCTCTTTCTTAAATTGGGTATTTATTTGGATTCTGCTGTAGCGCTGAACACAGGAAAGAGAGCCATACGAGTTCATCTACGTGAATCAGGGGTAGCAAACCTTTTGAAGGACCTGCCACACTGAAGGGTTTGTTTATTCCCATTTGTAAAGATTTTGTTCTCTGAGATGTACCTAAAAATCCTCATGATAGCTTGACCCCATTTGTTTGTTTGTGCCTGTTCTCTTTTTTTTTAATCCTCCAACGAATGCCTGGATTTCTGTAGGGTATTGCTGAGTGTGAAAATGTTGCCTTATTGCCTTAAAGGGAAGCAAGAGTATTTCTCAAGAAAATTAAGGATTTTTTTCTAGCAACAGCAAAGAAAATGTAATAGATTGGGCTGAAGAAGAAGAATTCCACATGTAATACAATATTGAGCGTTCTACATTTATTTTTGGTCTTTATTGGAAAGAACACTGCAACACTAAGTTCCAAATTATCATGAAAACCCAGAAATAGAGCCCTAATTACATAGCCTGCTGATCAAGGCAGTCATCTGGGTTTTGGGACACTTGTATACACGTTCCTTTCCAATTAGCGCATTCCAGATGAGGTCCCAGTAGCTGGCCTAAAATCAGCTTGTCATAGATTTGGTAAATATTTTTCTGTGCAAAAGGGAAAAACCTCAGGTAATCATGGGATAAGTAGGTGGTGTCTTTGAATATCCCGTTAGTTATGACCCACTTGCTTTAAGATGTACAGCACGCAAGTCTTTAATCTGCATCTGACATCAAAGGTGTCAATTTTCCCCTTTTTTTTTTTCGTTTATGGGATCTATTTTTTCATGGCTTTGTATTGTTGAGTCTAAATACAGAGATTTGACTGAAAAACACTGTAATTTAAACTGTTTGTGTGTTTTCATATAGTTGCATTTCTTGATAATGTTCTCTGTAATTTTTATATAATTCAGCTTTAATTTGACGTTTTCAACTTTTTGTAGTAGCTTTGTTCTGCATTAAAGATCTGACTAATCATTTTCCTGGTAACTGTAGGAATAGACTATTTTTTTGCAAAGCCAGTGCTACATTAACCTTCTCTTTCTATTGAAGTGCACATAAGAACATACTAGTTGCATAAATTAGAAGGACGGTCAGATTCATGAAGTAAGAAAACCAGTACCGCAAGAAAACT